>NW_023000861.1:0-862 GCF_900245975.1 Drosophila guanche | reverse complement strand
CATAAAGTGTATATATTCTTGATCACCATCAATAGCCGAGTCGATTGAGCCCTGTCTGTCCGTCCGTCTGTCCGTCCGTCTTGTTGAGCACCTGAATCTCAGAGACTATAAAAGCTAGAGCTACCAAATTTTGCATCCAGACTTCTGTATGCTCACACTGTTACAAGTGTATTTAAAAAATGTGCCCCGCCCATTCCGCCCCCGAAAAAGGGCGAAAACCTCCCAAATCTACAATTTTCAAGATAGAAGAAAACTAAAAACGCCATTCTGTAGGGAAGGCCCCACCCCCTCACGAAGCTTATATTTGTTTTATACCCGGTACTCGAAGAGTAAATAGGGTATATTGTATTTGTGCACAAAGTTAATGTATGTAACACACAGAAGGAATCGTTTCCGACTCCATAAAGGTTATATATTCTTGATCACCATCAATAGCCGAGTCGATTGAGCCCTGTCTGTCCGTCCGTCTGTCCTTCCGTCTGTCCGTCCGTCTTGTTGAGCACCTGAATCTTAGAGACTATAAAAGCTAGAGCTACCAAATTTTGCATCCAGACTTCTGTATGCTCACACTGTTACAAGTGTATTTAAAAAATGTGCCCCGCCACCATCCGCCCCCGTAAAAGGGCGAAAACCTCCCAAATCTACAATTTTAAAGATAAGAGAAAACTAAAAACGCCATTCTGTAGGGAATGGCCATATCTATCAGAGCACCAAATTGGGATCCGATTGGATCATTATTATAACCAGAAAGAATAAATTAATTAGCAGTGGCTAAACCCACACTGTCCTGCAGCTTTTGTTGTTCTTTTCACATTCTCTCATTCACACTCTGCTTCACTCGGCCTCTGCCTCTGCCGACTTT
>NW_023000860.1:0-862 GCF_900245975.1 Drosophila guanche | reverse complement strand
GGAACTTATTAAAGATGTAATTTTTAGTTAAAAGTTTTTTTAGAAGAAGCGGTTTGTTTTTTCACATAACTTAAGTATCTTAGATCTGGTTGCAAAAAACTTTGATTATCCTAAAAGTTGATTGATACTGCTAAAAAATTGATCCAAACTGTGTGTGGATTTCGCCTACCGTCTAGGTAAAGCTCTGAAATGCAAAAATTTTGATTGTTGTGAGATTTTCATTGTCGAAATATTGACTTTAAAAACTCGGGAACAGTCGGATTTATTTTCTATGGCAGAACTTATCTTTTAAGAATTTTCAAAGTTTGTACTTTTTTTCAGTAAAATTTTTTCAGAGGTTTCGGTTTGTTGTTTCACATAACTTAAGTATCTTAGATCTGGTTGCAAAAAACTTTGATTATCTGAAAAGTTTATTGATACTGCTATAAAATGGATCCAAACTGTGTGTGGTTTTTTCCTACCGTCTGGGTAAAGCTTTGAAATGCAAAAATGTTGGTTGTTGTGAGATTTTAATTGTTGAAATATTGATTTTAAAAACTCGGGAACATTAGGGTTTATTTTCTATTGCAGAACTTTTCTTTTAACATTTTCAAAGTTTGTACATTTTTTGTTTAAGGTTTTTTCAGAGGTTGTGGTTTGTTTTTTCACATAACTTAAGTATCGTAGATCTGGTTGCAAAAAACTTTGATTTTCTGAAAAGTTGATTGATACTGCTAAAAAATTGATCCAAACTGTGTGTGGTTTTGGTCTACCGTCTGGGAAAAGCTTTGATATGCAAAAATGTTGATTTTTGTGAGGTATTTTTAACGAAATTTTGACTTTAAAAACTCGGGAACAGTCGGGTTTATTTTCTATGGCAGAC
>NW_023000859.1:0-862 GCF_900245975.1 Drosophila guanche | reverse complement strand
GGGGGGGGCATTCCCTACAGAATGGCGTTTTTAGTTTTCTTCTATCTTTAAAATTGTAGATTTGGGAGGTTTTCGCCCTTTTGCGGGGGCGAAATGGGGCGGGGCCCATTTCTTAAATACACTTGTAACAGTGTGAGCATACAGAAGTCTGGATGCAGAATTTGGTAGCTCTAGCTTTTATAGTCTCTGAGATGCAGGCGCATCATCTGGCTATAATAATAATCCAATCGGATCCCAATTTATTGATCTGATAGATATAAGCATTCCCTACAGAATGGCGTTTTTAGTTTTCTTCTATCTTTAAAATTGTAGATTTGGGAGGTTTTCGCCCTTTTGCGTGGGCGGAAGGGGGCGGGCCACATTTTTTAAATACACTTGTAACAGTGTGAGCATACAGAAGTCTGGATGCAGAATTTGGTAGCTCTAGCTTTTATAGTCTCTGAAATGCAGGCGCATCATCTGGCTATAATAATAATCCAATCGGATCCCAATTTATTGATCTGATAGATATAAGCATTCCCTACAGAATGGCGTTTTTAGTTTTCTTCTACCTTTAAAATTGTAGATTTGGGAGGTTTTCGCCCTTTTGCGGGGGCGAAATGGGGCGGGGCCCATTTCTTAAATACACTTGTAACAGTGTGAGCATACAGAAGTCTGGATGCAAAATTTGGTAGCTCTAGCTTTTATAGTCTCTGAGATGCAGGCGCATCATCTGGCTATAATAATAATCCAATCGGATCCCAATTTATTGATCTGATAGATATGAGCATTCCCTACAGAATGGCGTTTTTAGTTTTCTTCTATATTTAAAATTGTAGATTTGGGAGGTTTTCGCCCTTTTGCGGGGGCGGAATGGGGCGGG
>NW_023000858.1:0-862 GCF_900245975.1 Drosophila guanche | reverse complement strand
CCTCCCAAAAATCAGATTAGAAATTCATGTTAAATCGTTATAATTTTACTTTGACTTGTATGACTTCAGGTTGTTTGTAACCCCCATTATTTCTACCCTAACCCTTAAAACTATTTTTACTGCATGGGTATATATATGTGGGACTAATTTAATACATAGGAATTCAAGAGAATGATCAAATATGAATAAAAATAATATACTCAAAATATAAAGTAAGAATTAATTAATTAAATGAATTAAATGGTATAATTGTAGTGATTATAGTTAATAATAATCCATTTTATTTATGGTTAAGCATGCATGTCTCACTGTGTAGACGCTATTCTCCTGACCCGGAGTGTATGTGTGTATATGTGTGTCTACTTACAGACTTTTAAACAGCTGTTGGTGTCGTTGGGCCCAATTTCACGTTCTAACTGTGAAAGAAATGTAGAAATATGTAAAATAACAAGAAGCGTTATGAAGAGGTATTTTACCAATACCCTTCAATGGACACAATGAGACCGATCAGGCACCCCTTTAGAATCTATTATTAACTACGCATAAATTTGATGTTTTTCTTCTTCTATTTCTAAGTTAATGTCTAGGAATATTTAATATTATTGAACAATTTTCTTTTCTATTTTTTTTTCTTCTATTCATAATTTTTCATTAAGTTTTCTCTTCTAGATTTTTGTGATTTACTTTTCTTCCCTTAATTGGCTTTTAGAATGTCGGCATCGAACAATTTTAATAACCTGAGAGAAGGAGAGAATAGGTGACATACGGTCAGGTGGGTCTATTTAAGTGCGCATAGGTGTATGGTCAGCCGCAAGGGCAATGACCGCTGAGCTAATTTTTCCACACCCTACATATGCAAGCA
>NW_023000857.1:0-863 GCF_900245975.1 Drosophila guanche | reverse complement strand
AGAATCAATCAACTTTTCAGATAATCAAAGTTTTTTGCAACCAGATCTAAGATACTTAAGTTATGTGAAAAAACAAACAGCAAAGTCTGAAAAAACCTTAAACTAAAGATTAATTCCTTAATAAGTTCTTAAAAAACAAGTTCTGCCATAGAAAATAAACCCGACTTTTCCCGAGTTTTTAAAGTAAAAATTTCGAAAAAAAAAAATCTCACAACAATCAACATTTTTGCATTTCAAAGCTTTACCCAGACGGTAGGCCAAAACCACACAGAGTTTGGATCCATTTTATAGCAGAATCAATCAACCTTTCAGATAATCAAAGTTTTTTGCAATCAGATCTAAGATACTTAAGTTATGTGAAAAACCGCAACCTCTGAAAACCCCTTAAACTAAAAATTACTTCCTTAATAAGTTCTTAAAAAACAAGTTCTGCCATAGAAAATAAACCCGACTTTTCCCGAGTTTTTAAAGTAAAAATTGCGAAAACAAAAAATTTCACAACAATCAACATTTTTGCATTTCAAAGCTTTACCCAGACGGTAGGCCAAAACCAAATAGAGTTTGGATCCATTTTATAGCAGAATCAATCAACTTTTCAGATAATCAAAGTTTTTTGCAACCAGATCTAAGATACTTAAGTTATGTGAAAAAACCTCAACCTCTGAAACCACACAGAGTTTGGATCCATTTTATAGCAGAATCAATCAACTTTTCAGATAATCAAAGTTTTTTGCAATCAGATCTAAGATACTTAAGTTATGTGAAAAAACCTCAACCTCTGAAAACCCCTTAAACTAAAAATTACAAAATTGATAGTTCTTAAAAAACAAGTTCTGCCATAGAAAATAAAGCCGACTTTTTCC
>NW_023000856.1:0-863 GCF_900245975.1 Drosophila guanche | reverse complement strand
ACAACAAAACCAAGTGCAGCCTATGGAAGTTGACCCATCGATGTCTAGGTTTAGGCAACAGACCAATTGGGGGAAACCACAGAGCGACGTCACACAGGGCGAAGCTCAGAAAAGGCGGAACACGTCAGATCGTATATCTGGGCAAAGACGCCAACGGATAAATAATATAATACAGCAGGCCCCTAACCAAGGGGAACAATAATTTTTTAGGGAGCGCTCCCAATTGCCGTTCGTCGAGCGACAGTTGGCTGGCAAAACACTAAAAATTTTAATCGACACTGGTGCGGCTAAAAATTACGTAAAGCCCATAAAGGAGCTGAAAAACGTAACTTCGGTCGACACCCCCTTCACCGTGAGCTCGATACATGGCTCCAGTGACATAAAAAACAAGTGCCTAATGAATATTTTCGGCCAAAACGCACCATTTTTTTTGTTAGACACTCTAACTACGTTCGATGCCATTATAGGTTCCGATTTGCTAACGCGAGCGGGAGCGGCATTGAACCTGCGCAGCGGAACAATCGGATACGGAAACGTAACTGAACAACTTAGGTTCCATAACTGTGACAACGTAAATTTCACCAAAGTCGATGACCTGGTGGTCCCAGGCTCGGTAAAATCCGAGTTTAAAAAGATGATACTGAAGAGAATTAAAGTTTTTTCTACCTCTAACGAGGCGCTTCCCTTTAACACCTCAGTCGTCGCCACCATCCGAACTGTGAATGACGAACCAGTCTACTCGAAATTATACCCCTACCCTATGGGAGCAGCAGACTTCGTTAACAAAGAAGTCAAAGAACTGCTGAAGGACGGCATAATCAGGCCATCTAGGTCGCCATACAACAGCCCAATTTGGGTTGTAG
>NW_023000855.1:0-863 GCF_900245975.1 Drosophila guanche | reverse complement strand
GGTATATTGTATTTGTGCACAAAGTTAATGTATGTAACACACAGAAGGAATCGTTTCCGACCCCATAAAGTGTATATATTCTTGATCACGATCAATAGCCAAATCGATTGAGCCCTGTCTGTCCGTCCGTCTGTCCTTCCGTCTGTCCGTCCGTCTTGTTGAGCACCTGAATCTCAGAGACTATTAAAGCTAGAGCCACCAAATTTTGCATCCAGACTTCTGTATGCTCACACTGTTACAAGTGTATTTAAAAAATGTGCCCCGCCCCAATCCGCCCTGGCAAAAGGGCGAAAACCTCCCAAATCTTATAATATATATTTATACCCGGTACTCGAAGAGTAAATAGGGTATATTGTATTTGTGCACAAAGTTAATGTATGTAACACACAGAAGGAATCGTTTCCGACCCCATAAAGTGTATATATTCTTGATCACCATCAATAGCCGAGTCGATTGAGCCCTGTCTGTCCGTCCGTCTGTCCTTACGCCTGTCCGTCCGTCTTGTTGAGCACCTGAATCTCAGAGTCTATAAAAGCTAGAGCCACCAAATTTTGGGTATATTGTATTTGTGCACAAAGTTAATGTATGTAACACACAGAAGGAATCGTTTCCGACCCCATAAAGTGTATATATTCTTGATCACGATCAATAGCCGAGTCGATTGAGCCCTGTCTGTCTGTCCGTCTGTCCGTCCGTCTGTCCGTCCGTCTTGTTGAGCACCTGAATCTCAGAGACTATAAAAGCTAGAGCCACCAAATTTTGCATCCAGACTTCTGTATGCTCACACTGTTACAAGTGTATTTAAAAAATGTGCCCCGCCCCATTCCGCCCCTGCAAAAGGCCGAAAACCTCCCAAATCTACA
>NW_023000854.1:0-863 GCF_900245975.1 Drosophila guanche | reverse complement strand
GGAGGTTTTCGCTCTTTTGCGGGGGCGGAAGGGGGCGGGGCACATTTTTTAAATACACTTGTAACAGTGTGAGCACACAGAAGTCTGGATGCAAAATTTGGTGGCTCTAGCTTTTTTAGTCTCTGAGATTCAGGTGCTCAACAAGACGGACGGACAGACGGACGGACAGACGGACAGGGCTCAATCGACTCGGCTATTGATGGTGATCAATAATATGTACACTTTTTGGGGTCGGAAGCGATTCCTTCTGTGTGTTACATACATTAACTTTGTGCACAAATACAATATACCCTAGTTACTCTTCGAGTACCGGGTATAAAACAAATATAAGCATCGTGATGGCGGGGGGGGGAGTGGTCGGTTTAAAATTGGCAGAGGCAGAGGCCGAGTGAAGCAGAGTGTGAATGAGAGAATGTGAAAAGAACAACAAAAGCTGCAGGACAGTGTGGGTTTAGCCACTGCTAATTAATTTCTTCTTTCTGGCTATAATAATGATCCAATCGGATCCCAATTTGGTGATCTGATAGATATGACCATTCCCTACAGAATGGCGTTTTTAGTTTTCTTTTATCTTTAAAATTGTAGATTTGGGAGGTTTTCGCTCTTTTGCGGGGGCGGAAGGGGACGGGGCACATTTTTTAAATACACTTGTAACAGTGTGAGCATACAGAAGTCTGGATGCAAAATTTGGTGGCTCTAGCTTTTATTGTCTCTGAGATTCAGGTGCTCAACAAGACGGACGGACAGACGGACGGACAGACAGGGCTCAATCGACTCGGCTATTGATGGTGATCAATAATATATACACTTTATGGGGTCGTAAACGATTCCTTCTGTGTGTTACATACATAAACATTGTGCAC
>NW_023000853.1:0-864 GCF_900245975.1 Drosophila guanche | reverse complement strand
TGTATCATAGACTTCCCTCTGCTTAGGATTCAACAGAGGTACATTCGTTTGAACTGATTGGATTAGTTCATGTGGATCATATTCATGTTCACGTTCCAATTCTCTATTAAATGCGTCATTCATTCCGCGATCTGGCGCTGGCATTCCTAACCTAACTAACAAACTGCCGCACATGAGGTAACACATATCTTCGATCAAGAGCAAAGTCTGGTTATGGATCTCCCATTCACCTCAAGATCGTAATTTCTTGAGCTGACGCGAATTCGATGTAAACTATCTTCGGACATGTTATCTTTGTATTTGTTCCACAGTTCAAGTGGGTTCGATGGGAAGCCTGTTGAAATGATGATAGCAAATAATGTGCGTATCTGACTTGGAGATGCAGCAATAATTGCTTCAGCGATTGTAGTGTCCCAATGAGTATAATTTTCAAGCAAATTTAGCTCTTCACATGCTGCACGAAATGTGGGTCCAAATGTGGGAAATGTGGCGTTCCAAGTTTAATATATATATATAGATATAACAGAGACTGTAGTAGAAAAATTCCTTGAGTCACCCTGGAAAATGAGCTTGCCTATTAAAAGCATCAAATATGAAGAAGTTGTGATAGAAATCAAATGCTTGAACAATAAAAAAGCACCAGGTCCTGATAAAACAGACGGTATCACCCTAAAAAGTTTACCACCAAAATGCATTCGGTTTCTCACTCTTATATTTAACGCGATTCTCAGACTAGACCACTTTCCAAGTCAATGGAAATCTGCGCATTATTATGATCTTAAAGCCAAACTAATTAAAAACGGAATTGACATCATACCGTCCCATTAGTCTGTTGACAATATCCTCGAAAGTGTTTGAAAAAAT
>NW_023000852.1:0-864 GCF_900245975.1 Drosophila guanche | reverse complement strand
ATTTTATAGCAGTATCAATCAACTTTTCTGATAATCAAAGTTTTTTGCCACCAGATCTTAGATACTTAAGTTATGTGAAAACCTTAAAAAACCTTAAACTAAAAATTACATCCTTAATAAGTTCCTAAAAAACAAGTTCTGCCATAGAAAATAAACCCGACTTTTCCCGAGTTTTTAAAGTAAAAATATCGAAAAAAAAAAATCTCACATCAATCAACATTTTTGCATTTCAAAGCTTTAACCAGACGGTAGGCCAAAACCACAAACAGTTTGGATCCATTTTATAGCAGTATCAATCAACTTTTCAGATAATCAAAGTTTTTTGCAACCAGATCTAAGATACTTAAGTTATGTGAAAAAACAAACCGAAACCTCTGAAAAAACATTAAAACACATATTACTTCCTTAATAAGTTCTTAAAAAACAAGTCCTGCCATAGAAAATAAACACGAGTTTTTAAAGTAAAAATATAGAAAAAAAAATCTCACATCAATCAACATTTTTACATTTCAAAGCTTTACCCAGACGGTAGGCCAAAACCACAAACAGTTTGGATCCATTTTATAGCAGTATCAATCAACTTTTCAGATAATCAAAGTTTTTTGTAACCAGATCTAAGATACTTAAGTTATGTGAAAAAACAAACCGCAACCTCTGAAAAAACATTAAACTTAAAATTACTTCCTTAATAAGTTCTTAAAAAACAAGTTCTGCCATAGAAAATAAACCCGAGTTTTTAAAGTGAAAATTTCGTAAAAATACCTCACAAAAATCAACATTTTTGCATTTCAAAGCTTAACCCAGACGGTAGGCCAAAACCACACAGAGTTTGGATCCATTTTATAGCAGTATCAATCAACTTTT
>NW_023000851.1:0-864 GCF_900245975.1 Drosophila guanche | reverse complement strand
GACTCTAAAGGTTGAACATATAATTTGAACAGAAAGATTAAATATTTTTCTATAATGGCGGCCTTTTTTAAGGATTTCTTCTTTGCTGGGTGGTTTTAGAAATAATGTTTAAACAAAAGGGGCCAATGCCAATGTACGGTATTTTTTGCAGTCGGAATTTTTGTTGATAGGAAGTCTTATTAATTGATTTTGAGATTTATATTAATATTACCAGCTAGCCAGGACTCCCAGGACAAATCATATAATTTTTTCGGATAGATTAATCAATTCTTATATAAGGGTTGCTAGTTTTATGGACCCTCTTTTATTTGGTTTTGCAGGAAACAAGTTTTAAAGAAACCGGGTCAATGCAGTTCAGTGTGCAATGAATGAAATATGTACGGTATAAAATATATGTACATATGTACTTAAGATCGGATTGCTGGCCAACCGGCTTCAGAAATATATATGGAAGTTATGTCCAACTGATAAGTCAGTTTTTTATATAATTGGTTTTCTTTATTTATTTTTGAAAATAATGTGTAAACAAATAAACTAAAAATTTTTTGTTGATCAGAAGTCATATTCCTCTATTTTTAAATTCTGTTTAATATTACTGGCTACCAAGAACTCTAAAGGCTAACCATATAATTTGAACAGAAAGATTAATCATTGGTTTTCTTTCTTTTTTTTTTTTGAAAATAATGTTTAAACTAATAAACTAACAATTTTTTTGTTGATTAGAAGTCATATTCCTCGATTTTGTATTTGGGTTTAATATTACTGGCTTCCCAGGACTCTAAAGGTTGAACATATAATTTGAACAGAAAGATTAAATATTTTTCTATAATGGCGGCCTTTTTTAAGGATTTCTTCTGTGCTGGG
>NW_023000850.1:0-864 GCF_900245975.1 Drosophila guanche | reverse complement strand
TGTGGTTTTGGCCTAGCGTCTCGGAAAAGCTTTGAAATGCAAAAATGTCTATTGTTGTGAGATTTTTTTTTTCGAAATTTTGACTTTAAAAACTCGGGAAAAGTTGGTTTTATTTTCTATGGCAGAACTTGTTTTTTAAGAACTAGTAATTTTGTAATTTTTAGTTAAAGGTTTTTTCAGATGTTGCGGTTGGTTTTTCACATAACTTAAGTATCTTAATTTTGGTTGTAAAAAACTTTAATTATCTGAAAAGTTGATTGATACTGCTATAAAATGGATCCAAACTGTTTGCGGTTTTGACCTACCGTCTCGGAAAAGCTTTGAAATGCAAAAATGTTGATTGTTGTGAGATTTTTTGTTTTCGAAATTTTTACTTTAAAAGCTCGGGAAAAGTCGCTTTTATTTTCTATGGCAGATCTTGTTTTTAAGAACTAGCAATTTTGTAATTTTTAGTTTAAGTTTTTGTCAGAGGTTGCGGTTTGTTTTTTCACATAACTTAAATATCTTACTTTTGGTTGTAAAAAACTTTGATTTTCTGAAAAGTTGATTGATTCTGCTATAAAATGGATCCAAACTCTGTGTGGGTTTGGCCTACCGTCTGGGTAAAGCTTTAAAATGCAAAAATGCTTATTGTTGTGAGATTTTTTGTTTTCGAAATTTTTACATTAAAAATTCGGGAAAAGTCGGGTTTATTTTCTATGGAAGAACTTTTCTTTTAAGAACTTATTAAGGAAGTAATTTTTAGTTTAAGGTTTTTTTTAGAGCTTGCGGTTTGTTTTTTTTCATAACTTAAGTATCTTAGATCTGGTTGCAAAAAAACTTTGATTATCTGAAAAGTTGATTGATTCTGCTATAAAATGGATC
>NW_023000849.1:0-864 GCF_900245975.1 Drosophila guanche | reverse complement strand
GTGAAAAAACAAACCGCAACCTCTGAAAAAACCTTAAACTTAAAATTACTTCCTTTATAAGTTCTTAAAAAACAAGTTCTGGCATAGAAAATAAACCCGACTTTTCCCGAGTTTTTAAAGTCAAAATTTCGAAAACAAAAAATCTCACAACAATCAAAATTTTTGCATTTCAAAGCTTTACCCAGACGGTAGGCCAAAGCCACACAGGTTTTGGATCCATTTTATAGCAGTATCAATAAACTTTTCTGATAATCAAAGTTTTTTGCAACCAGATCTTAGATACTTAAGTTATGTGAAAAAACAAACCTCAACCTCTGAAAAAACCTTAAACTTAAAATTACTTCCTTAATAAGTTCTTAAAAAACAAGCCCTGGCATTGAAAATAAACCCGACTTTTCCCGACTTTTTAAAGTAAAAATTTCGAAAACATAAAATCTCACAACAATCAAAATATTTGCATTTCAAAGCTTTACCCAGACGGTAGGCCAAAACCACACACAGTTTGGATCCATTTTATAGCAGTATCAATCAACTTTTCTGATAATCAAAGTTTTTTGCAACCAAAATTAAGATACTTAAGTTATGTGAAAAAACAAACCGCAACCTCTGAAAAAACCTTAAACTTAAAATTACTTCCCTTATAAGTTCTTAAAAAACAAGTTCTGGCATAGAAAATAAACCCGACTTTTCCCGAGTTTTTAAAGTAAAAATTTCGAAAACATAAAATCTCACAACAATCAAAATATTTGCATTTCATAGCTTTACCCAGACGGTAGGCGAAAACCACACAGAGTTTGGATCCATATTATACCAGTAGCAATCAACTTTTCAGATAATCAAAGTTTTTTACAACCAAAAGTAAGA
>NW_023000848.1:0-864 GCF_900245975.1 Drosophila guanche | reverse complement strand
CCGCAACCTCTGAAAAAAATTTAAACTAAAAACTACATCCTTAATAAGTTCTTAAAAAACAAGTTCTGCCATAGAAAACAAACCCGACTGTTCCCGAGTTCTTAAAGTCAAAATTTCGTAAAAAATACCTCACAAAAATCAACAATTTTGCATTTCAAAGCTTTACCCAGACGGTAGGCCAAAACCACACAGAGTTTGGATCCACTTTATAGCCCTATCAATCAACTTTTCAGATAATCAAAGTTCTTTACAACCAGATCTAAGATACTTAAGTTATGTGAAAAAATAAACCGCTACTTCTAAAAAAACCTTAAACAAAATATTACAAACTTTGAAAAATCTTAAAAGAAAAGTTCTGCCAAAGAAAATAAACCCGACTTTTCCCGAGTTTTAAAAGTCAACATTTTTTAAAAAATACCTTACAAAAATCAACATTTTTGCATTTCAAAGCTTTACCCAGACGGTAGGCCAAAACCACAAACAGTTTGGATCCATTTTATAGCAGTATCAAACAACTTTTCAGATAATCAAAGTTCTTTACAACTAGATCTAAGATATATAAGTTATGTGAAAAAACAAACCGCAACCTCTGAAAAAACCTTAAACTAAAAATTACATCCTTAATAAGTTCTTAAAAAACAAGTTCTGCCATAGAAAATAAACCTGACTTTTCCCGAGTTTTTAAAGTCAAAATTTCGTACAAAATACCTCACAAAAATCAACCTTTTTGCATTTCAAAGCTTTACCCAGACGGTAGGCCAAAACCACACAGAGTTTGGATCCATTTTATAGCAGTATCAATCAACTTAACAGATAATCAAAGTTCTTTACAACCAAATCTAAGATACTTAAGTTATGGGAAAA
>NW_023000847.1:0-864 GCF_900245975.1 Drosophila guanche | reverse complement strand
ATCTGAAAAAACCTTAAACTAAAAATTACAAAATTACTAGTTCTTAAAAAACAAGTTCTGCCATAGAAAATAAAACCAACTTTTCCCAAGTTTTTAAAGTCAAAATTTCGAAAAAAAAAATCTCACAACAATCCACATTTTTGCATTTCAAAGCTTTTCCGAGACGGTAGGCCAAAAGCACACAGATGGATTTTGGATCAACTTTATAGCAGTATCAAACAACTTTTCAGATAATCAAAATTTTTTACAACCAAAATTAAGATACTTAAGTTATGTGAAAAAACGAACCGCAACCTCTGAAAAAACCTTAAACTAAAAATTACTTCCTTAATAAGTTCCTAAAAAACAAGTTCTGCCAAAGAAAATAAACCCAACTTTTCCCGAGTTTTTAAAGTAAAAATATCGGACAACAAAAATCTCACATCAATTAACATTTTTGCATTTCAAAGGCTTATCCAGACGGTAGGCCAAAACCACACAGAGTTTGGATCCATTTAATAGCAGTATCAATAAACTTTTCAGATAATCAAAGTTTTTTACATCCAAAATTAATATACTTAAGTTATGTGAAAAAACGAACCGCAACCTCTGAAAAAACCTTAAACTAAAAATTACAAAATTGCTAGTTCTTAAAAAACAAGTTCTGCCATAGAAAATAAAACCATTTTTTTCCCAAGTTTTTAAAGTCAAAATTTCGAAAAAAAAAATCTCACAACAATCCACATTTTTGCATTTCAAAGCTTTTCCGAGACGGTAGGCCAAAAGCACACAGAGTTTGGATCCACTTTATAGCAGTATCAATCAACTTTTCAGATAATCAAAATTTTTTACAACCAAAATTAAGATACTTAAGTTATGTGAAAA
>NW_023000846.1:0-864 GCF_900245975.1 Drosophila guanche | reverse complement strand
GTCCATATCTATCAGATCACCAAATTGGGATCCGATTGGATCATTATAGCCAGAAAGAAGAAATTAATTGCCTCTGCCTCTGCCGACTTTTATCCACCACCCCCTTCCCCCCCCGCCCCACCACTCACGCAGCTTATATTTGTTTTATACCCGGTACTCGAAGAGTAAATAGGGTATATTGTATTTGTACACAAAGTTAATGTATGTAACACACAGAAGGAATCGTTTACGACCCCATAAAGTATACATATTATTGATCACCATCAATAGTCGAGTCGATTGAGCCCTGTCTGTCTGTCCGTCTGTCCGTCCGTCTTCTTGAGCACCTGAATCTCAGAGACTATAAAAGCTAGAGCTACCAAATTTTGCATCCAGACTTCTGTATGCTCACACTGTTTCAAGTGTATGTAAAAAATGTGCCCCTCCCCATTCCGCCCCCGCAAAAGGGCGAAAACCTCCCAAATCTACAATTTTAAAGATAGAAGAAAATTAAAAACGCCATTCTGTAGGGAATGGCCATATCTATCCGATTGGATCATTATAGTCAGAAAGAAGATATTAATTATCAGTGGCTAAACCCACACTGTCCTGCAAATCTACAATTTTAAAGTTAAAAGAAAACTAAAAACGCCATTCTGTAGGGAATGCACCCCCCCCCCCCCCATCCCTCCCTCTCGCAGCTTATATTTGTTTTATACCCGGTACTTGAAGAGTAAATAGGGTATATTGTATTTGTACACAAAGTTAATGTATGTAACACACAGAAGGAATCGTTTACGACCCCATAAAGTATACATATTATTGATCACCATCAATAGCCGAGTCGATTGAGCCCTGTCTGTCTGTCCGTCTGTCCGTCCGTCC
>NW_023000845.1:0-865 GCF_900245975.1 Drosophila guanche | reverse complement strand
TTTACCTAGACGGTAGGCGAAATCCACACACAGTTTGGATCAATTTTTTAGCAGTATCAATCAACTTTTAGGATAATCAAAGTTTTTTGCAACCAGATCTAAGATACTTAAGTTATGTGAAAAAACAAACCGCTTCTTCTAAAAAAACTTTTAACTAAAAATTACATCTTTAATAAGTTCCTAAAAAAAAGTTCTGCCATAGAAAATAAACCCGACTGTTCCCGAGTTTTTAAAGTTAATATTTCGACAATAAAAATCTCACAACAATCAACATTTTTGCATTTCAAAGCTTAACCTAGACGGTAGGCCAAAACCACACAGAGTTTGGATCCATTTTATAGCAGTTTCAATAAACTTTTCAGATAATCAAAGGTTTTTTGCAACCAGATCTAAGATACTTAAGTTATGTGAAACAACAAACCGAAACCTCTGAAAAAACTTTACTCAAAAAAAGTACAAACTTTGAAAATTCTTAAAAGAAAAGTTCTGCCATAGAAAATAAATCCGACTGTTCCCGAGTTTTTAAAGTCAAAATTTCGTAAAAAATACCACACAAAAATCAACATTTTTGCATTTCAGAGCTTTACCTAGACGGTAGGCCAAAACCACACAGAGTTTGGATCCATTTTATAGCAGTATCAATAAACTTTTAAGATAATCAAAGTTTTTTGCAACCAGATCTAAGATACTTAAGTTATGTGAAAAAACAAACCGCAACCTCTGAAAAAACCTTAAACAAAAAAAAAACAAACTTTGAAAATTCTTAAAAGAAAAGTTCCGCCATAGAAAATAAACCCGACTGTACCCGAATTTGTAAAGTCAAAATGTCGTGAAAAATACCTCACAAAAATCAACATTTTTGCAT
>NW_023000844.1:0-865 GCF_900245975.1 Drosophila guanche | reverse complement strand
CCCTCAAGCAGCTTATATTTGTTTTATACCCGGTACTCGAAGAGTAAATAGGGTATATTGTATTTGTGCACAAAGTTAATGTATGTAACACACAGAAGGAATCGTTTCCGACCCCATAAAGTGTATATATTCTTGATCACCATCAATAGCCGAGTCGATTGAGCCCTGTCTGTCTGTCCGTCTGTCCGTCCGTCTGCCCGTCTGTCCGTCCGTCTTGTTGAGCACCTGAATCTCAGAGACTATAAAAGCTAGAGCCACCAAATTTTGCATCCAGACTTCTGTATGCTCACACTGTTACAAGTGTATTTAAAAAATGTGCCCCGCCCCATTCCGCCCCCGCAAAAGGGCGAAAACCTAAAGTTAATGTATGTAACACACAGAAGGAATCGTTTCCGACCCCATAAAGTGTATATATTCTTGATCACCATCAATAGCCGAGTCGATTGAGCCCTGTCTGTCTGTCCGTCTGTCCGTCCGTCTGCCCGTCTGTCCGTCCGTCTTGTTGAGCACCTGAATCTCAGAGACTATAAAAGCTAGAGCCACCAAATTTTGCATCCAGACTTCTGTATGCTCACACTGTTACAAGTGTATTTAAAAAATTTGCCCCGCCCCATTCCGCCCCCGCGAAAGGGCGAAAACCTCCCAAATCTAAAATTTTAAAGATATAAGAAAACTAAAACGCTATTCTGTAGGGAATGGCCATATCTATCACCAAATTGGGATCCGATTGGATCATTATTATAGCCAGAAAGAAGAAATTAATTAGCAGTGGCTAAACCCACACTGTCCTGCAGCTTTTGTTATTCTTTTCACATTCTCTCATTCACACTCTGCTTCACTCGGCCTCTGCCTCTGCCGTCCCTCT
>NW_023000843.1:0-865 GCF_900245975.1 Drosophila guanche | reverse complement strand
TAAGGTTTTTTCAGAGGTTGCGGTTTGTTTTTTCACATAACTTAAGTATCTTAATTTTGGTTGTAAAAAACTTTGATTATCTGAAAAGTTGATTGATACTGCTATAAAATGGATCCAAACTGTTTGTGGTTTTGGCCTACCGTCTCGGAAAAGCTTTGAAATGCAAAAATGTGGATTGTTGTGAGATTTTTTTTTCGAAATTTTTACTTTAAAAACTCGGGAGAAGTCGGTTTTATTTTCTATGCCAGAACTTGATTTTTAAGAACTATCACTTTTGTAATTTTTAGTTTAAGGTTTTTTCAGAGGTTGCGGTTTGTTTTTTCACATAACTTAAGTATCTAAGATCTGGTTGCAAAAAACTTTGATTATCAGAAAAGTTGATTGATTCTGCTGTAAAATGGATCCAAAATCTGTGTGGCTTTGGCCTACCGTCTGGGTAAAGCTTTGAAATGCAAACATTTTGATTGTTGTGAGATTTTTTGTTTTCGAAATTTTGACTTTAAAAACTCGGGAAAAGTCGGGTTTATTTTCTATGCCAGAACTTGTTTTTTCAGAACTTATTAAGAAAGTAGTTTTAAGTTTAAGGTTTTTTCAGAGGTTGCGGTTTGTTTTTTCACATAACTTAAGTATCTTAATTTTCGTTGTAACAAATCTTGACTATCTGAAAAGTTGATTGATACTGCTATAAAATGGATCTAACCTCTTTGTGATTTTGGCCTACCGTCTGGGTAAAGCTTTGAAATGCAAAAATGTTGATTTTTGTGAGGTATTTTGTACGAAATTTTGACTTTAGAAACTTGGGAAAAGTAGGTTTTATTTTCTATGGCAGAACTTGTTTTTTAAGAACTTATTAAGGAAGTAATTT
>NW_023000842.1:0-865 GCF_900245975.1 Drosophila guanche | reverse complement strand
AATGTTGATTGTTGTGAGATTTTTTTTTTTCGAAATTTTGACTTTAAAAACTCGGGAAAAGTCGGTTTTATTTTCTATGGCAGAACTTGTTTTTTAAGAACTAGTAATTTTGTAATTTTTAGTTTAAGGTTTTTTCAGAGGTTGTGGTTTGTTTTTTCACATAACATAAGTATCTTAATTTTGGCTGTAAAAACCCTTGATTATCTGAAAAGTTGATTGATACTGCTATTAAATGGATCCAAACTTTTTGTTGTTTTGGTCTACCGTCTGGGTAAAGCTTTGAAATGCAAAAATGTTGGTTGTTGTGAGATTTTTATTGTCGAAATATCGACTTTAAAAACTCGGGAACAGTCCGGTTTATTTTCTATGGCAGAACTTTTTTTTAGGAACTTATTAAAGATGTAATTATTAATTTAAGGTTTTTTTAGAAGTAGCGGTTTGTTTTTTCACATAACTTAGGTATCTTAGATCTGGTTGCAAAAAACTTTGAAATGTATCCAAACTGTGTGTGGTTTTGGTCTACCGTCTGGGAAAAGCTTTGATATGCAAAAATGTTGATTTTTGTGAGGTATTTTTTACGAAATTTTGACTTTAAAAATTTGTGAAGAGTCGGGTTATTTTCTATGCAGAACTTATTTTTAGGAACTTATTAATGATGTAATTTTGAATTTAAGGTTTTTTTAGAAGTAGCGGTTTGTTTTTTTCACATAACTTAAGTATCTTAGATCTGGTTGCAAAAAACTTTGATTATCTGTAAAGTTTATTGATACTGCTATAAAATGGATCCAAACTGTGTGTGGTTGTGGCCTACCGTCTGGGTAAAGCTTTGAAATGCAAAAATGTTGATTTTTGTGAGGTATTTTTT
>NW_023000841.1:0-865 GCF_900245975.1 Drosophila guanche | reverse complement strand
TTACGAATTTTTGACTTTAAAAACTCGGGAAAAGTCGGGTTTATTTTCTATGCCAGAACTTGTTTTTTAAGAACTTATGAAGGAAGAAATTTTTAGATTAATTTTTTTTCAGAGGTTGCGGTTTGTTTTTTTCACATAACTCAAGTATCTTAGATCTGGTTGCAAAAAACTTTGATTATCTGAAAAGTTGATTGATACTGCTATAAAATGGATCCAAACTCTGTGTGGTTTTGGCCTACCGTCTGGGTAAAGCTTTCAAATGCAAAAATGTTGATTGTTGTGAGGTATAATTTACGAATTTTTGACTTTAAAAACTCGGGAAGAGTCGGATTTATTTTTTATGGCAGAAATTGTTTTTTAAGAACTAGCAATTTTGTAAATTTTAGTTTAAGGTTTTTTCAGAGGTTGCGGTTTATTTTTTCACATATCTTAAGTATATTAATTTTGGTTGTAAAAAACATGATTATCTGAATAGTTGATTGATACTGCTATAAAATGGATCCAAACTCTGTGTGGTTTTGGCCTACCGTCTCGGAAAAGCTTTGAAATGCAAAAATGTGGATTGTTGTGAGATTTTTTTTTCGAATTTTTGACTTTAAAAACTCGGGAAAAGTCGGGTTTATTTTCTATGGCAGAACTAGCTTTTTAAGAACTTATTAAGGAAGGAACTTTTAGTTTAAGGTTTTTTCAGAGGTTGCGGTTTGTTTTTTCATATAACTTAAGTATCTTAATTTTGGTTGTAAAAAACTTTGATTATCTGAAAAGTTGATTGATACTGCTATAAAATGGATCCAAACTCTGTGTGGTTTTGGCCTACCGTCTGGGTAAAGCTTTGAAATGCAAAAATGTTGATTGTTGTGAGATT
>NW_023000840.1:0-865 GCF_900245975.1 Drosophila guanche | reverse complement strand
GTAGGCCAAAACCACACAGAGTTCGGATCCATTTTATAGCAGAATCAATCAACTTTTCAGATAATCAAAGTTTTTTTGCAACCAGATCTAAGATACTTAAGTTATGAAAAAAAAACCAACCGCAAGCTCTAAAAAAAACCTTAAACTAAAAATTACTTCCTTAATAAGTTCTTAAAAGAAAAGTTCTTCCATAGAAAATGAACCCGACTTTTCCCGAGTTTTTAAAGTCAAAATTTCGAAGAAAAAAAAAATCTCACAACAATCAACATTTTTGCATTTCAAAGCTTTTCCGAGACGGTAGGCCAAAACCACACAGAGTTTGGATCCATATTATAGGAGTATCAATCAACTTTTCAAATAATCAAAGTTTTTTTGCAACCAGATCTAAGATACTTAAGTTATGAAAAAAAAACCAACCGCAAGCTCTAAAAAAAACCGTAAACTAAAAATTACATCCTTAATAAGTTCCTAAAAAACAAGTTCTGCCATAGAAAATAAACCCGACTTTTCCCGAGTTTTTAAAGTAAAAATATCGAAAAAAAAAAAAAATCTCACATCAATCAACATTTTTGCATTTCAAAGGCTTATCCAGACGGTAGGCCAAAACCAATCAGTTTGGATCCATTTTATAGCAGTATCAATCAACTTTTCAGATAATCAAAGTTTTTAAGATACTTAAGTTATGTGAAAAAACGAACCGCAACCTCTGAAAAAACCTGAAACTAAAAATTACAAAATAGCTAGTTCTTAAAAAAACAAGTTCTGCCATAGAAAATAAAACCAACTTTTCCCGAGTTTTTAAAGTCAAAATTTCGAGAAAAAAAAATCTCACAACAATCCACATTTTTGCATTTCAAAGTTTTTC
>NW_023000839.1:0-865 GCF_900245975.1 Drosophila guanche | reverse complement strand
CAAACTCTGTGTGGTTTTGGCCTACCGTCTGGGTAAAGCTTTGAAATGCAAAAATGTGGATTGTTGTGAGATTTTATTTTCGAAATTTTGACTTTAAAAACTCGGAAAAGTCGGGTTTATTTTCTATGGCAGAACTTGTTTTTTAAGAACTATCAATTTTGTAATTTTTAGTTTAAGGGGTTTTCAGAGGTTGCGGGTTTTTCACATAACTTAAGTATCTTAGATCTGATTGCAAAAAACTTTGATTATCTGAAAAGTTGATTGATTATACTATAAAATGGATCCAAACTCTGTGTGGTTTTGGCCTACCGTCTGGCTAAAGCTTTGAAATGCAAAAATGTTGATTGTTGTGAAATTTTTTGTTTTCGAAATTTTTACTTTAAAAACTCGCGAAAAGTCGGGTTTATTTTCTATGGCAGAACTTGTTTTTTAAGAACTTATTAAGGAACTAACTTTTAGTTTAAGGTTTTTTCAGAGGTTGCGGTTTGTTTTTTCACATAACTTAAATTTCTTAATTTTGGTTGTAAAAAACTTTGATTAGCTGAAAAGTTGATTGATACTGCTATAAAATGGATCCAAACTCTGTGTGGTTTTGGCCTACCGTCTGGGTAAAGCTTTGAAAGCAAAAATGTGGATTGTTGTGAGATTTTTTTTTTCGAATTTTTGACTTTAAAAACTCGGGAAAAGTCGGGTTTATTTTCTATGGCAGAACTTGTTTTTTAAGAACTATCAATTTTGTAATTTTTAGTTTAAGGGGTTTTCGGAGGTTGCGGTTTTTTCACATAACTTAAGTATCTTAGATCTGATTGCAAAAAACTTTGATTATCTGAAAAGTTGATTGATTCTACTATAAAATGGATCCAAA
>NW_023000838.1:0-865 GCF_900245975.1 Drosophila guanche | reverse complement strand
GAAGAGTAAATAGGGTATATTGTATTTGTGCACAAAGTTAATGTATGTAACACACAGAAGGAATCGTTTACGACCCCATAAAGTGTACATATTATTGATCACCATCAATAGCCGAGTCGATTGAGCCCTGTCTGTCTGTCCGTCTGTCCGTCCGTCTGTCCGTCCGTCTTGTTGAGCACCTGAATCTCAGAGACTATAAAAGCTAGAGCCACCAAATTTTGCATCCAGACTTCTGTATGCTCACACTGTTACAAGTGTATTTAAAAAATGTGCCCCGCCCCATTCCGCCCCCGCAAAAGGGCGAAGTTAATGTATGTAACACACAGAAGGAATCGTTTCCGACCCCATAAAGTGTATATATTCTTGATCACCATCAATAGCCGAGTCGATTGAGCCCTGTCTGTCTGTCCGTCTGTCCGTCCGTCTGTCCGTCCGTCTGTCCGTCCGTCTGTCCGTCCGTCTGTCCGTCCGTCTTGTTGAGCACCTGAATCTCAGAGACTATAAAAGCTAGAGCCACCAAATTTTGCATCCAGACTTCTGTATGCTCACACTGTTACAAGTGTATTTACAAAATGTGCCCCGCCCCCTTCCGCCCCCGCAAAAGGGCGAAAACCTCCCAAATCTACAATTTTAAAGATAAAAGAAAACAAAAAACGCCATTCTGTTGGGAATGGCCATATCTATCAGATCACCAAATTGGGATCCGATTGGATCATTATTATAGCCAGAAAGAAGAAATTAATTAGCAGTGGCTAAGCCCACACTGTCCTGCAACTTTTGTTGTTCTTTTCACATTCTCTCATTCACACTCTGCTTCACTCGGCCTCTGCCTCTGCCGACTTTAAACCACCCCCCCCCCCCCCCC
>NW_023000837.1:0-866 GCF_900245975.1 Drosophila guanche | reverse complement strand
CGACTTTTCCCGAGTTTTTAAAGTAAAAATATCGAAAAAAAAAATCTCACATCAATCAACATTTTTGCATTTCAAAGCTTTACCCAGACGGTAGGCCAAAACCACAAACAGTTTGGATCCATTTTATAGCAGTATCAATCAACTTTTCAGATAATCAACGTTTTTTACAACCAAAATTAAGATACTTAAGTTATGTGAACAAAAAAACCGCAACCTCTGAAAAAACCTTAAACTTAAAACTACTTCCTTAATAAGTTCTTAAAAAACAAGTTCTGCCATAGAAAAAAACCCGAGTTTTTAAAGTCAAAATTTCGTACAAAATACCTCACAAAAATCAACATTTTTGCATTTCGAAGCTTTACCCAGAAAGTAGGTCAAAAACACAGAGTTTGGATCCATTTTATAGCAGAATCAATCAACTTTTCTGATAATCAAAGTGTTTTGCAACCAGATCTTACATACTTAAGTTATGTGAAAAAACCTTAAACTTAAAATTACTTCCTTAATAAGTTCTTAAAAAACAAGTTCTGCCATAGAAAACAAACCTGAGTTTTCAAAGACAAAATTTCGTACAAAATACATCACAAAAATCAACATTTTTGCTTTTCAAAGATTTACTTAGACGGTAGGCCAAAACCACACAGAGTTTGGATCCATTTTATGACAAAATCAATCAAGTTTTCAGATAATCAAAGTTTTTTACAACCAAAATTAGGATACTTAAGTTATGTGAAAAAACAAAGCGCAACCTCTGAAAAAACCTTAAACTTAAAATTACTTACTTACCTAGTTCTTAAAAAACAAGTTCTGCCATAGAAAATAAACCTGAGTTTTTAAATTCAAAATTTCGTACAAAATACATCACA
>NW_023000836.1:0-866 GCF_900245975.1 Drosophila guanche | reverse complement strand
CCCAAAAAAAAGGTCTATGCCGCAATACCTCTGCCTACGTTCCCTACACGACGCATGACCCCCTCAAGTTAAGCGCACTTAGCAGGAGTTCATATTAACGCTTATAGCTAAATTTATTCAACATCGCAAAACACTTCCAAAAGTATCGATTTTACACTAGATTTTGAAACAACTTATGTCGATTTACCCAAAAAAAAAAGGAAATTAATATAAAGTAGAAAAGAAAATTATAAAAATATATCAAAGAAAAAGTAAATGTATGTATGAATATAATAGGTGAAATGTAACATTAAATTAAGATACGATTATTGAATATGGAATATAAATGAATGGGACTAAATATAATAATGAAAAGCATATGTTCAAAAAAAAGAAAAGAAGGAAAACAAAAAAATAATTTTTTTTTTGCTGGCTAGTGTACTTTTCGTTTTAGTTTCTCCATGCACGCAACTGCATGGAATGCATGGCGTGCACAAATTACAATAGCAGCAAAAGCAACAAAGCTCTGGCGCTAGTGCATAAACTTTTATGCGCTGGTCGGTTCGTCTAGCGGGAAGAACGCACCAAAAGGGGAAAAAAAAAAATTTTGATCTTTTATCACTCACAGTTTGGTATGCATGTATGTATGCTTACAGTACTCCCTCGCTGAAAGGCCTTTCGCTGGGGTTTTGAAGAAGCTGTGGAATATATTAATTATGGTTCCCTGTTGGCTTTGGCCGACTGCACGTTATAGTTCAATATTTTTTTTTTTCTTTTACAAACTTCTTTTTTCCTTTCTTTCTTCTTTCACTAATGTCACATAATTAAGGGGGAATTAAAGGTCGTTAAATCAAATAGAATATAATAATAGAAAAGAGTAATAGCAT
>NW_023000835.1:0-866 GCF_900245975.1 Drosophila guanche | reverse complement strand
CAGAGACAGGAGGCACATACAGGCAGAGAGGCAGGCAGAGAGAGAGGAAAATCGACAGGGAAAGAGACAGACAGAGATACAGGAAGAGAGACAGCAGGCACAGGGACAGGCAGAGAGAGAGGCAAAGAGACAGACAGAGAGACCGGAACGACGAGACGAAGGCAGCGAGCAAGAGAGACAGGAAAAGAGACTCACAGAGATACAGGAACAGAGACAGCAGGCAGAGAGACAGGCAGAAAGGGAGGCAGAGAGACAGACAGAGGCACAGGAAGAGAGACAGCAGGCAGAGAGACAGGCAAAGAGACAGGCAGAGGCACAGGAAGAGAGACAGCAGGTATGTATGGTATGTATGTATGTATGTATGTAGGTATGTATGTAGGTATGTACATGTGTATGTATGTATGTATGTACATATGTATGTTGTTATGTACATATGCAGTCAGAGAGACAGCAGGCAGAGGGACAGGCAGAGAGAGAGGCAAAGAGACTCACAGACATAAAGAAACTATATAAGGATGCCTCGTCGGCCCCAATGCTCAGTGCACGTTTGCTTGTCGACGCGGAAGGTTGGTTGCGGACAATATTTTTTTTCAATTTTTTTTTAAATGTTTAATTTTTCAGAACACAGACTACTATTATGTGGTTATGTACATATGCAGTCAGAAAAACAGCAAGCAGAGGGACAGGCAGAGAGGGAGGCAAAGAGACAAGCAGAGAGACAGCAGGCAGAGAGACAGGCTGAGAGACAGGCAGAGACAGGAGGCACATACAGGCAGAGAGGCAGGCAGAGAGAGAGGAAAATAGACAGGGAAAGAGACAGACAGAGATACAGGAAGAGAGACAGCAGGCACAGGGACAGCCAGAGA
>NW_023000834.1:0-867 GCF_900245975.1 Drosophila guanche | reverse complement strand
TTAAGTATCTTAATTTTGGTTGTAAAAACCCTTGATTATCTGAAAAGTTGATTGATACTGATATTAAATGGATCCAAACTTTTTGTGGTTTTGGCCTACCGTCTCGGAAAAGCTTTGAAATGCAAAAATGTTGATTTTGTGAGATTTTTTTTTCTCGAAATTTTGACTTTAAAAACTCGGGAAAAGTCGGTTTTATTTTCTATGGCAGAACTTGTTTTTTAAGAACTAGTAATTTTGTAATTTTTAGGTTAAAGTTTTTTCAGAGGTTGTGGTTTGTTTTTTTACATAACTTAAGTATATTAGATCTGGTTGCAAAAAAACTTTGATTATCTGAAAAGTTGATTGATTCTGCTATAAAATGGATGCAAAGTCTGTGTGGTTTTGGCCTACCGTCTCGGAAAAGCTTTGAAATGCAAAAATGTGGATTGTTGTGAGATTTTTTTTTTTTGGAAATTTTGACTTTGAAAAACTTGGGAAAAGTTGGTTTTATTTTCTATGGCAGAACATGTTTTTTAAGAACTAGCAATTTTGTAATTTTTAGTTTAAGGTTTTTTCAGAGGTTTCGGTTCGTTTTTTCACATAACTTAAGTATCTTAATTTTGGTTGTAAAAAACTTTGATTATCTGAAAAGTTGATTGATACTGCTATTAAATGGATCCAAACTATGAGTGGTTTTGGCCTACCGTCTCGGAAAAGCTTTGAAATGCAAAAATGTGGATTGTTGTGAGATTTTTTTTTTGCGAATTTTTGACTTTAAAAACTCGGGAAAAGTTGGTTTTATTTTCTATGGCAGAACTTGTTTTTTAAGAACTAGCAATTTTGTAATTTTTAGTTTAAGGTTTTTTCAGAGGTTTCGGTTCGTTTTTT
>NW_023000833.1:0-867 GCF_900245975.1 Drosophila guanche | reverse complement strand
ACCGATACTTCTAAAAAAACCTTAAACTAAAAATTACATCTTTAATAAGTTCCAAAAAAAAAGTTCTGCCATAGAAAATTAACCCTAATGTTCCCGAGTTTTTAAAGTCAATATTTCGACAATAAAAATCTCACAACAACCAACATTTTTGCATTTCAAAGCTTTACCCAGACGGTAGGCAAAAACCACACACAGTTTCGATCAATTTTTTAGCAGTATCAATCAACTTTTAAATAATCAAATTTTTTTGCAACCAGATCTAAGTCACTTAAGTTATGTGAAAAAAACAGACCGCAACCTCTGAAAAAACCTTAAATTAAAAAGGACATCTTTAACAAGTTCCTAAAAAAAAGTTCTGCCATAGAAAATAAACCCGACTGTTCCCGAGTTTTTAAAGTCAATATATTGACAATAAAAATCTCACAACAACCAACATTTTTGCATTTCAAAGCTTTACCCAGACGGTAGGCAAAAACCACACACAGTTTCGATCAATTTTTTAGCAGTATCAATCAACTTTTCAGATAATGAAAGTTTTTTGCAACCAGATCTAAGATACTTTAGTTATGTGAAAAAACAACACGCTACTTCTGAAAAAACCTTAAACTAAAAATTACATCTTTAATAAGTTCCTAAAAAAAAGTTCTGCCATAGAAAATAAACCCGACTGTTCCCGAGTTTTTAAAGTCAATATTTCGACAATAAAAATCTCACATAAATCAACATTTTTGCATTTCAAAGCTTTACCCAGACGGTAGGCCAAAACCACACACAGTTTGGATCAATTTTTTAGCAGTATCAATCAACTTTTCAGATAATCAAAGTTTTTTGCAACCAGATCTAAGATACTTTAGTTATGTGAAAAAA
>NW_023000832.1:0-867 GCF_900245975.1 Drosophila guanche | reverse complement strand
GGGGGTGGTTAAAAGTCGGCAGAGGCAAAGGCCGAGTGAAGCAGAGTGTGAATGAGAGATGGTGAAAAGAACAACAAAAGCTGCAGGACAGTGTGGGTTTAGCCACTGCTTATTAATTTCTTCTTTCTGGCTATAATAATGATCCAATCGAATCCCAATTTGATGATCTGATAGATATGACCATTCCCTACAGAATGGCGTTTTTAGTTTTCTTCTATCTTTAAAATTGTAGATTTGGGAGGTTTTCGCTCTTTTGCGGGGGTGGAAGGGGGCGGGCCACATTTTTTAAATACACTTGTAACAGTGTGAGCATACAGAAGTCTGGATGCATAATTTGGTGGCTCTAGCCTTTATAATCTCTGAGATTCAGGTGCTCAAAAAGACGGACGGACAGACGGAAGGACAGACGGACTTACAGACAGGGCTCAATCGACTCGGCTATTGATGGTGATCAAGAATATATACACTTTATGGGGTCGGAAACGATTCCTTCTGTGTGTTACATACATTAACTTTGTGCACAAATACAATATAACCTATTTACTCTTCGTGTACCGGGTATAAAACAAATATAAGCTGCGTGAGGGGGGGGGCGGCATTCCCTACAGAATGGCGTTTTTAGTTTTCTTCTATCTTTAAAATTTGTAGATTTGGGAGGTTTTCGCCCTTTTGCTGTGGCGAAATGGGGCGGGGCACATTTTTTAAATACACTTGTAACAGTGTGAGCATACAGAAGTCTGGATGCAAAATTTGGTAGCTCTAGCTTTTATAGTCTCTGAGATTCAGGTGCTCAACAAGACGGACGGGCAGACGGACGGACAGACGGACAGGGCTCAATCGACTCGGCTATTGATGGTGACCAAGAAT
>NW_023000831.1:0-867 GCF_900245975.1 Drosophila guanche | reverse complement strand
GAAAAGTTGATTGATACTGCTATAAAATGGATCCAAACTGAGTGGTTTTGGCCTACCGTCTGGATAAGCCTTTGAAATGCAAAAATGTTAATTGATGTGAGATTTTTTTTTCCGATATTTTTACTTTAAAAACTCGGGAAAAGTTGGGTTTATTTTCTTTGGCAGAACTTGTTTTTTAGGAACTTATTAAGGAAGTTAGTTAAGTTTTTTCAGATGTTGCGGTTGGTTTTTCACATAACTTAAGTATCTTAATTTTGGTTGTAAAAGACTTTGATTATCTGAAAAGTTGATTGATTCTGCTATAAAATGGATCCAAACTCTGTGTGGTTTTGGCCTACCGTCTGGGTAAAGCTTTAAAATGCAAAAATGTTCATTTTTGTGAGGTATTTTGTACGAAATTTTGACTTTAAAAACTCGGGTTTTTTCCTATGGCAGAACTTGTTTTTTAAGAACTTATTAAGGAAGTAATTTTTAGTTTAAGGTTTTTTTTAGAGCTTGCGGTTTGTTTTTTTTTCATAACATAAGTATCTTAGATCTGGTTGCAAAAAAATTTTGATTATCTGAAAAGTTGATTGATTCTGCTATAAAATGGATCCAAACTCTGTGTGGTTTTGGCCTACAGTCTCGGAAAAGCTTTGAAATGCAAAAATGTGGATTGTTGTGAGATTTTGTTTTTTTTTGAATTTTTGACTTTAAAAACTCGGGAAAAGTTGGTTTTATTTTCTATGGCAGAACTTGTTTTTTAAGAACTAGCAATTTTGTAATTTTTAGTTTAAGGTTTTTTCAGAGGTTTCGGTTTGTTTTTTCACATAACTTAAGTATCTTAACTGTGGTTGTAAAAAACTTTGATTATCTGAAAAGTTGATT
>NW_023000830.1:0-867 GCF_900245975.1 Drosophila guanche | reverse complement strand
GTTTTTAAAGTAAGAATATCGAACAAAAAATCTCACATCAATCAACATTTTTGCATTTCAAATCCTTACCCAGGCGGTAGGCCAACTCCACAAACAGTTTGGATCCATTTTATAGCAGTATCAATCAACTTTTCAGATAATCAAAGTTTTTTACAACCAAAATTAAGATACTTAAGTTATGTGAAAAAACAAACAGCAAGCTCTGAAAAAAACCTTAAACTTAAAATGACATCCTTAATAAGTTCCTAAAAAACAAGTTCTGCCATAGAAAATAAACCCGACTTCTCCCGAGTTTTTAAAGTCAAAATTTGGAAAAAAAAAATCTCACAACAATCAACAATTTTGCATTACAAAGCTTTACCCAGACGGTAGGCCAAAACCACACAGAGTTTGGATCCATTTTATAGCAGTATCAATCAACTTTTCAGATAATCAACGTTTTTTTACAACCACAATTAAGATAATTAAGTTATGTGAAAAAACAAACTGCAACCTATAAAAAAACCTTAAACTAAAAATTACATCATTAATAAGTTCCTTAAAAAACAAGTTCTGCCATAGAAAATAAACCCGACTTTTCCCGAGTTTTTAAAATCAAAATTTCGAAAAAAAAAATCTCACAACAATCAACAATTTTGCATTACAAAGATTTACCCAGACGGTAGGAAAAAACCACACAGAGTGTGGATCCATTTTATAGCAGTATCAATCAACTTTTCAGATAATCAAAGTTTTTTACAACCACAATTAAGATACTTAAGTTATGTGAAAAAACAAACCACAACCTCTGAAAAAACCTTAAACTAAAAATTACAAAATTGCTAGTTCTTAAAAAACAAGATCTGCCATAGAAAATAAAAGCGACTT
>NW_023000829.1:0-867 GCF_900245975.1 Drosophila guanche | reverse complement strand
TACTTGTTTGTTTAAGGTTTTTTAGAAGTAGCGGTTTGTTTTTTCGCATAACTTAAGTTTCTTAATTTTGGTTTTAAAAAACTTTGATTATCTGAAAAGTTGATTGATACTGCTATAAAATGGATCCAAACTCTGTGTGGTTTTGGCCTACCGTCTGGGTAAAGCTTTGAAATGCAAAAATGTGGATTTTAGTGGGGTATTTTTCACGAATTTTTGACTTTAAAAACTCGGGAAAAGTCGGGTTTATTTTCTATGGCAGAACTTGTTTTTTAAGAACTTATTAAGGAAGTAATTTTAAGTTTAAGGTTTATAACTTAAGCTTATAACATAACTTAAGTATCTTAGATCAGGTTCTAAAGAACTTTGATTATCTGAAAAGTTGATTGATACTGTTATACAATGGATCCAAATTGTTTGTGGGTTTGACCTACCGCCTCGGAAAAGCTTTGAAATGCAAAAATGTGGATTTTTGTGAGATTTTTTTTTCCAATATTTTTATCTTTTTTAGAAAGTGCGGTTTGTTTTCTCACATAACTTAAGTATCTTAATTTTCGTTGTAAAAAACTTTGATTATCTGAAAAGTTGATTGATATATAAAATGGATCCAAACTCTGTGTGTTTTTGGCCTACCGTCTCGGAAAAGCTTTGAAATGCAAAAATGTGGATTTTTGTAAGATTTTTTTTTCGAAATTTTTACTTTAAAAACTCGGGAGAAGTCGGTTTTATTTTCTATGCCAGAACTTGTTTTTTAAGAACTAACATTTTTGTAATTTTTAGTTTAATTTTTTTTCAGAGGTTGCGGTTTGTTTTTTCACATAACTTAAGTATCTAAGATCTGGTTGCAAAAAACTTTGATTATCAGAAAGG
>NW_023000828.1:0-868 GCF_900245975.1 Drosophila guanche | reverse complement strand
GTGAGATTTTTTTTCGATATTTTTACTTTGAAAACTCGGGAAAAGTCGGGTTTATTTTCTATGGCAGAACTTGTTTTTTAAGAACTAGCATTTTTGTAATTTTTAGTTTAAGGTTTTTTCAGAGGTTGTGGTTTGTTTTTTCACATAACTTAAGTATCTTAATTTTGGTTGTAAAAAACTTTGATTATCTGAAAAGTTGATTGATACTTCTATAAAAGGGATCCAAACTTTGTGGTTTTGGCCTACCGTTTGGGTAAAGCTTTGAAATACAAAAATGTTGATTGATGTGAGATTTTTTTTTTTTCGACATTTTTACTTTAAAAACTCGGGAATAGTTGGGTTTATTTTCTTTGGCAGAACTTGTTTTTTAGGAACTTATTAAGGAAGTAATTTTTATTTTAAGGTTTTTTCAGATGTTGCGGTTGGGTTTTCACATAACTTAAGTATCTTAATTTTGGTTGTAAATAACTTTGATTATCTGAAAAGTTGATTGATTCTGCTATAAAATGGATCTAAACTCTGTGTGGTTTTGGCCTACCGTCTGGGTTAAGCTTTAAAATGCAAAAATGGTCATTTTTGTGAGGTATTTTGTACGAAATTTTGACTTTAAGAACTCGGGTTTTTTTTTCTATGGCAGAACTTGTTTTTTAAGATTTTATTAAGAAAGACATTTTAAGTTTAAGGTTTTTTCAGAGGTTGCGGTTTGTTTTTTCACATAACTTAAGTATCTTAATTTTGGTTGTAAAAAACCTTGATTATCTAAAAAGTTGATTGATACTGCTATTAAATGGATCCAAACTGTTTGTGGTTTTGGCCTACCGTCTCGGAAAAGCTTTGAAATGCAAAAATGTTGATTGTTGTGAGATTT
>NW_023000827.1:0-868 GCF_900245975.1 Drosophila guanche | reverse complement strand
ACCTTAAACTTAAAATTACTTTCTTAATAAGTTCTTAAAAAACAAGTTCTGCCATAGAAAAAAAACCCGAGTTTTTAAAGTCAAAATTTCGTACAAAATACCTCACAAAAATGAACATTTTTGAATTTTAAAGCTTTACCCAGACGGTAGGCCAAAACCACACAGAGTTTGGATCCACTTTATAGCAGTATCAATCAACTTTTCAGATAATCAAAATTTTTTACAACCAAAATTAAGATACTTAAGTTATGTGAAAAAACGAACCGCAACCTCTGAAAAAACTTTTAAACTAAAAATTACAAAATTGCTAGTTCTTAAAAAACAAGTTCTGCCATTGAAAATAAATCCAACTTTTCCCGAGTTTTTAAAGTCAAAAACTCGAAAAAAAAAAATCTCACAACAATCCACATTTTTGCATTTCAAAGCTTTTCCGAGACGGTAGGCCAAAACCACACAGAGTTTGGATCCATTTTATAGCAGAATCAATCAACTTTTCAGATAATCAAAATTTTTTTGCAACCAGATCTAAGATACTTATGTTATAAAAAAAACAAACAAACCGCAAGCTCTAAAAAAAACCTGAAACTAAAAATTACATCCTTAATAAGTTCTTAAAAAACAAGTTCTGCCATAGAAAATAAACCCGACTTTTCCCGAGTTTTTAAAGTCAAAATTTCGTACAAAATACCTCACAAAAATAAAAATTTTTGCATTTCAAAGCTTTGCCCAGACGGTAGGCCAAAACCACACAGATTTTGGATCCATTTTATAGCAGTATCAATCAGCTTTTCAGATAACCAAAGTTTTTACAACAAAAATTAAGATACTTAAGTTATGTGAAAAAACAAAGCGCTACTTCTAAAAAACC
>NW_023000826.1:0-868 GCF_900245975.1 Drosophila guanche | reverse complement strand
AAAAATCTCACATCAATCAACATTTGGGCATTTCAAAGCTTTACCCAGACGGTAGGCCAAAACAACAAACAGTTTGGATCCATTTTATAGCATTATCAATCAACTTTTCAGATAATCAAAGTTTTTTACAACCAAAATTAAGATACTTAAGTTATGTGAAAAAACAAACCGCAACCTCTGAAAAAACCGTAAACTTAAAATTACTTACTTACCTAGTTCTTAAAAAGCAAGTTCTGCCATAGAAAATAGACCCGAGTTTTTAAAGTCAAAATTTCGTACAATATACCTCACAAAAATCAACATTTTTGCATTTCAACGCTTTACCCAGACGGTAGGCCAAAACCACACAGAGTTTGGATCCATTTTATAGCAGTATCAATCAGCTTTTCAGATAATCAAAGTTTTTTGCAACCAGATCTAAGGTACTTGAGTTATGTAAAAAAAACAAAACGCAACCTCTGAAAAAACCTTAAACTAAAAATTATAACCTTAATAAGTTCCTAAAAAACAAGTTCTGCCATAGAAAATAAACCCGACTTTTCCCGAGTTTTTAAAGTAAAAATATCGAAAAAAAAAAATCTCACATTAATCAACATTTTTGCATTTCAAAGCTTTACCCAGACGGTAGGCCAAAACAACAAACAGTTTGGATCCATTTTATAGCAGTAGCAATCAACTTTTCGGATAATCAAAGTTTTTTACAACCAAAATTAAGATACTTAAGTTATGTGAAAAAACAAACCGCAACCTCTGAAAAAACCTTAAACCTAAAATAACTTCCTTAATAAGTTCTTAAAAAACAAGTTCTGCCATAGAAAATAAACCCGAGTTTTCAAAGTCAAAATTTCGTACAAAATACATCACAAAA
>NW_023000825.1:0-868 GCF_900245975.1 Drosophila guanche | reverse complement strand
CCTGTCCCTCTGCTTGCTGTCTCTCTGCCTGTCTCTCTGCCTCCTGTCTCTCTTCCTGTCTCTCTGCCTGTCCCTCTGCTTGCTGTCTCTCTTCCTGTGTCTCTCTGCCTTCTGTCTCTCTTCCTGTCTCTTTACCTGTCTCTCTGCATGCTGTATCTCTTCCTGTGTCTCTCTGCCTTTCTCTCTGCCTGATGTCCCTCTTCCTGTGCCTCTGTCTGTCTCTTTGCCTCCCTCTCTGCCTGTCCCTCTGCTTGCTGTCTCTCTGCCTCCTGTCTCTCTACCGGTATTTTTTTTGGTATTTTTTTTGGGTTTTATAATCGATATTTTTATCGATATTTATTATCGATATTTTTTATCGATATTTTTACCGATATTTTTATCGATATTTTTATCGATATTTTTATCGATATTTTTTATCGATATTTTGTATCGATATTTTTATCGATATTTTTTTTCGATATTTTTATCGATATTTTTATCGATATTTTTATCGATATTTTTATCGATATTTTTTATCGATATTTTTATCGATATTTTTATCGATATTTTTTATCGATATTTTTTATCGATATTTTTATCGATATTTTTATCGATATTTTTTATCGATATTTTTATCGATATTTTTATCAATATTTTTATCGATATTATTATCGATATTTTTATCGATATTTTTTATCGATATTTTTAATCTGCTTGCTGTCTCTCTTCCTGTGTCTCTCTGCCTTCTGTCTCTCTTCCTGTCTCTCTTCCTGTCTCTCTGACTGACTCTCTGCCTGTTTCTGTGTCCTGTCTATACCTGTCTCTCTGCCTGCTGCCTCTCCACCTTCTGTCTCTCTGCCTGATGTCTCTCTTCCTGTGCCTCTGCCTT
>NW_023000824.1:0-868 GCF_900245975.1 Drosophila guanche | reverse complement strand
TTTACAACCAAAATTAAGATACTTAAGTTATGTGAAAAAACAAACCGCAACCTCTGAAAAAACCTTAAACATAAAACTACTTCCTTAATAAGTTCTTAAAAAAGTTCTGCCATAGAAAGACCCGAGTTTTTAAAGTAAAAATTTCGAAAACAAAAAATCTCACAACAATCAACATTTTTGCATTTCAAAGCTTTTCCGAGATGGTAGGATAAAACCACAAACAGTTTGGATCCATTTTATAGCAGTATCAATCAACTTTTCAGATAATCAAAGTTTTTTGCAACCAGATCTAAGATACTTAAGTTATGTAAGAAAACAAACCGCAACCTCTGAAAAAACCTTAAACTAAAACTTACTTCCTTAATAAGTTCCTAAAAAACAAGTTCTGCCATAGACTTTTCCCGAGTTTTTAAAGTAAAAATATCGACAAGAAAAATCTCACATCAATCAACATTTTTGCATTTCAAAGCTTTTCAGAGACGGTAGGCCAAAACCACACAGAGTTTGGATCCATTTTATAGCAGTATCAATCAACTTTTCAGATAATCAAAGTTTTTTACAACCAAAATATAGATACTTAAGTTATGGGAAAAAACAAACCGCAACCTCTGAAAAAACCTGAAACTAAAAATTACATCCTTAATAAGTTCCTTAAAAAAACAAGTTCTGCCATAGAAAATAAACCCGACTTTTCACGAGTTTTTAAAGTAAAAATTTTTAAAAAAAAATTGCACAACAATCAACATTTTTGCATTTTAAAGCTTAACCCAGACGGTAGGCCAAAACCACACAGTTTGGATCCATTTTATAGCAGTATCAAACAACTTTTCAGATAATCAAAGTTTTTTACAACGAAAATTAAGATACT
>NW_023000823.1:0-868 GCF_900245975.1 Drosophila guanche | reverse complement strand
CTCGGGAGAAGTCGGTTTTATTTTCTATGCCAGAACTTGTTTTTTAAGAACTAGCAATTTTGTAATTTTTAGTTTAAGGTTTTTTCAGAGGTTGCGGTTTGTTTTTTCACATAACTTAAGTATCTAAGATCTGGTTGCAAAAAACTTTGACTATCAGAAAAGTTGATTGATTCTGCTATAAAATGGACCCAAACTCTGTTTGATTTTGGCCTACCGTCTCGGAAAAGCTTTGAAATGCAAAAATGTTGATTTTTGTGAGGTATTTTGTACGAAATTTTGACATTAAAAACTTGGGAAAAGTCGGTTTTATTTTCTATGGCAGAACTTCTTTTTTAAGAACTTATTAAGGAAGTTATTTTAAGTTTAAGGTTTTTTCAGAGGTTGCGGTTTGTTTTTTCACATAACTTAAGTATCTTAATTTTGGTTGTAAAAAACTTTGATTATCTGAAAAGTTGATTGATACTGCTATAAAATGGATCCAAACTCTGTGTGGTTTCGGCCTACCGTCTGGGTAAAGCTTTAAAATGCAAAAATGTTGATTGTTGTGAGATTTTTTTTTCCAAATTTTGACTTTAAGAACTCGGGAAAAGTCGGGTTTATTTTCTATGGCAGAACTTGTTTTTTAGGATCAAGCAATTTTGTTATTTTTAGTTTAAGGTTTTTTCAGAGGTTGCGGTTTGTTTTTTCACATAACTTAAGTATCTAAGATCTGGTTGCAAAAAACTTTGATTATCTGAAAAGTTGATTGATACTGCTTTTAAATGGATCCAAACTCTGTTTGATTTTGGCCTACCGTCTGGGTAAAGCTTTGAAATGCAAAAATGTTGATTTTTGTGAGGGATTGTTGTGAGATTTTTTTGTACGAAAT
>NW_023000822.1:0-869 GCF_900245975.1 Drosophila guanche | reverse complement strand
TTGACCTACCGTATCGGAAAAGCTTTGAAATGCAAAAATGTTGTTTGTTGTGAGATTTTTTTTTTTCGAAATTTTGACTTTAAAAACTCGGGAAAAGTCGGGTTTATTTTCTATGGCGGAAATTGTTTTTTAAGAACTAACAATTTTGTAATTTTTTGTTTAATGTTTTTTCAGAGGTTGCGGATTTTTTTTCACATAACTTAAGTATCTAGGATCTGGTTGCAAAAAACTTTGATTCTCTGAAAAGTTGATTGATACTGGTATTAAATGGATCTAAACTCTGTGTGGTTTTGGCCTACCGTCTGGGTAAAGCTTTGAAATGCAAAAATGTTTATTGTTGTGAGATTTTTTTTTCGGAATTTGTACTTTAAAAACTCAGGTTTATTTTCTATGCCAGAACTTGTTTTTTTAAAGACTTATTAAGTAAGTAATTTTAAGTTTAATGTTTTTTCAGAGGTTGCGGTTTGTTTTTTCACATAACTTAAGTATCTTAATTTTCGTTGTAAAAAATCTTGATTATCTGAAAAGTTGATTGATACTTCTATAAAATGGATCCAAACTGTTTGTGGTTTTGACCTACCGTCTGGGTAAAGCTTTTAAATGCAAAAGTGCTGATTTTTGTGAGGTATTTTTTACGAATTTTTGACTTTAAAAACTCGGGAAAAGTCGGGTTTATTTTCTATGGCAGAACTTGTTTTTTAAGAACTTATTAAGGAAGTAATTTTAAGTTTACGGTTTTTTCAGAAGTTGCGGTTTGTTTTTTCACATATTTTAAGTATCTTAGATCTGGTTGCAAAAAACTTTGATTATATTAAAAGTTGATTGATACTGCTATAAAATGGATCCAAACTCTGTGTGGTTGATTGTTG
>NW_023000821.1:0-869 GCF_900245975.1 Drosophila guanche | reverse complement strand
AAAATCTCACATCAATCAACATTTTTGCATTTCAAAGGCTTATCCAGACGGTAGGCCAAAACCACTAAGTTTGGATCCATTTTATAGCAGTATCAATCAACTTTTCAGATAATCAAAGTTTTTTACAACCAAAATTAAGATACTTAAGTTATGTGAAAAAACAAACCACAACCTCTGTAAAAACCTTAAACTAAAAATTACATCCTTAATAAGTTCCTAAAAAACAAGTTCTGCCATAGAAAATAAAACCAACTTTTCCCGAGTTTTTAAAGTCAAAATTTCGAAGAAAAAAAATCTCACATCAATCAACATTTTTGCATTTCAAAGCTTTACCCAGGCGGTAGGCCAAAACCACACAGTTTGGATCCATTTTTTAGCAGTATCAATCAACTTTTCAGATAATCAAAGTTTTTTACAACCAAAATTAAGATACTTAAGTTATGTAAGAAAACAAACCGCAACCTCTGAAAAAACCTTAAACTAAAAATTACATCCTTAATAAGTTCCTAAAAAACAAGTTCTGCCATAGAAAATAAACCCGACTTTTCCCGAGTTTTTAAAGTAAAAATATCGAAAAAAAAGAAAATCTCACATCAATCAACATTTTTGCATTTCAAAGGCTTATCCAGACGGTAGGCCAAAACCACTCAGTTTGGATCCATTTTATAGCAGTATCAATCAAATTTTCAGATAATCAAAGTTTTTTACAACCAAAATTAAGATACTTAAGTTATGTGAAAAAACAAACCACAACCTCTGTAAAAACCTTAAACTAAAAATTACATCCTTAATAAGTTCCTAAAAAACAAGTTCTGCCATAGAAAATAAACCCGACTTTTCCCGAGTTTTTAAAGTAAAAATATCGAAAA
>NW_023000820.1:0-869 GCF_900245975.1 Drosophila guanche | reverse complement strand
AAAGTTCTTCCATAGAAAATAAACCCGACTTTTCCCGAATTTTTAAAGTAAAAATATCGGAACAAAAAATCTCACATCAATTCACATTTTTGCATTTCAAAGGCTTATCCAGACGGTAGGCCAAAACCACTCAGTTTGGATCCATTTTATAGCAGTATCAATCAACTTTTCAGATAATCAAAGTTTTTTACAAACAAAACTAAGATACTTAAGTTATGTGAAAAACCAACCGCAACATCTGAATAAACCTTAAACTAAAAATTACTTCCTTAATAAGTTCCTAAAAAACAAGTTCTGCCAAAGAAAAAAAACCCGAGTTTTTAAAGTCGAAATTTCGTACAAAATACCTCACAAAAATGAACATTTTTGCATTTTAAAGCTTTTCCCAGACGGTAGGCCAAAACCACACAGTTTGGATCCATTTTATAGCAGAATCAATCAACTTTTCAGATAATCAAAGTTTTTTACAACCAAAATTAAGATACTTAAGTTATGTGAAAAACCTTCCGCAACATCTGAAAAAACCTTAAACTAAAAATTACTTCCTTAATAAGTTCCTTAAAAACAAGTTCTTCCAAAGAAAATAAACCCAACTTTTCCCGAGTTTTTAAAGTAAAAATATCGGATAAAAAAATCTCACATCAATTAACATTTTTGCATTTCAAAGGCTTATCCAGACGGTAGGCCAAAACCACTCAGTTTGGATCCATTTTATAGCAGTATCAATCAACTTTTCAGATAATCAAAGTTTTTTACAAACAAAATTAAGATACTTAAGTTATGTGAAAAAACGAACCACAACCTCTGAAAAAACCTTAAACTTAAAATTACTTTCTTAATAAGTTCTTAAAAAACAAGTTCTGCCATAG
>NW_023000819.1:0-869 GCF_900245975.1 Drosophila guanche | reverse complement strand
ATCTGAAAAGTTGATTGATACTGCTAAAAAATTGATCCAAACTGTGTATGGTTTTGGCCTACCGTCTGGGTAAAGCTTTGAAATGCAAAAATGTTGGTTGTTGTGAGATTTTTATTGTCGAAATATTGAGTTTAAAAACTCGGGAACATTAGGGTTTATTTTCTATTGCAGAACTTTTTTAAGAGCTTTCAAAGTTTGTACTTTTTTTGTTTAATGTTTTTTCAGAGGTTTCGGTTTTTTTTTTCACATAACTTAAGTATCTTAGATCTGGTTGCAAAAAACTTTGATTATCTGAAAAGTTTTTTGATACGGCTATAAAATGGATCCAAACTCTTTGTGGTTTTGGTCTACCGTCTGGGAAAAGCTTTGAAATGCAAAAATGTGGATTTTTGTTAGGTACTTTTTACGAAATTTTGACTTTAAAAACTCCGGAAGAGTCGGGTTATTTTCTGTGGCAGAACTTTTTTTTAGGAACTTATTAAAGATGTAATTTTTAATTTAAGGTTTTTTTAGAAGTAGCGGTTTGTTTCTTCACATAACTTAAGTATCTTAGATCTGGTTGCAAAAAACTTTGATTATCTGAAAAGTTGATTGATACTGCTAAAAAATTGATCCAAACTGTGTATGGTTTTGGCCTTCCGCCTGGGTAAAGCTTTGAAATGCAAAAATCTTGGTTGTTCTGAGATTTTTATTGTCGAAATATTGACTTTGATAACTCGGGAACATTAGGGTTTATTTTCTATTGCAGAACTTTTTTTAAGAGCTTTCAAAGTTTGTACTTTTTTTGTTTAATGTTTTTTCAGAGGTTTCGGTTTGATTTTTCACATAACTTAAGTATCTTAGATCTGGTTGCAAAAAACTTTAATTAT
>NW_023000818.1:0-869 GCF_900245975.1 Drosophila guanche | reverse complement strand
TTTGACTTTAAGAACTCGGGAAAAGTCGGGTTTATTTTCTATGGCAGAACTTGTTTTTTAGGAACTAGCAATTTTGTAATTTTTAGTTTAAGGTTTTTTCAGAGGTTGCGGTTTGTTTTTTCACATAACTTAAGTATCTAAGATCTGGTTGCAAAACACTTTGATTATCTGAAAATTTGATTGATACTGCTATAAAATGTATCCAAACTCTGTGTGATTTTGGCCTACCGTCTCGGAAAAGCTTTGAAATGCAAAAATGTGGATTGTTGTAAGAATTTTTTTTCGAAATTTTTACTTTAAAAACTCGTGAGAAGTCGGTTTTATGTTCTATGCCAGAACTTGTTTTTTAAGAACTAGCAATTTTGTAATTTTTAGTTTAATGTTTTTTCAGAGGTTGCGGTTTGTTTTTTTCACATAACTTAAGTATCTAAGATCTGTTTGCAAAAAACTTTGACTATCAGAAAAGTTGATTGATTCTGCTATAAAATGGATCAAAACTCTGTGTGGTTTTGGCCTACCGTCTGGGTAAAGCTTTGAAATGCAAAAATGTTGATTTTTGTGAGGCATATTGTACGAAATTTTGACTTTAAAAACTCGGGTTTATTTTCTATGGCAGAACTTGTTTTTTAAGAACTAGGTAAGTAAGTTATTTTAAGTTTAAGGTTTTTTCAGAGGTTGCGGTTTGTTTTTTCACATAACTTAAGTATCTAAGATCTGGTTGCAAAAAACTTTGATTATCAGAAAAGTTGATTGATTCTGCTATAAAATGGATCCAAACTCTGTGTGGTTTTGGCCTACCGTTTCGGAAAAGCTTTGAAATGCAAAAATGTTGATTTTTGTGAGGTATATTGTACGAAATTTTGACTTTA
>NW_023000817.1:0-869 GCF_900245975.1 Drosophila guanche | reverse complement strand
GTGCTTAAAAGTCGGCAGATGCAGAGGCCGAGTGAAGCAAAATGTGAATGAGAAAATGTGAAAAGAACAACAAAAGCTGCAGGACAGTGTGGGTTTAGAGACTGCTTATTAATTTTTTCTTTCTGGCTATAATAATGATTATATCGGATCCCAATTTATTGATCTGATAGATATGGCCCTTCCCTACAGAATGGCGTTTTTAGTTTTCTTTTATCTTTAAAATTTTAGATTTGGAGGTTTTCGCCCTTTTGCGTGGGCGGAAGGGGACGGGGCACATTTTTTAAATACACTTGTAACAGTGTGAGCATACAGAAGTCTGGATGCATTATTTGGTGGCTCTAGCTTTTATAGTCTCTGAGATTCAGGTGCTCAACAAGACGGACGGACAGACGGACGGACAGACAGACAGGGCTCAATCGACTCGGCTATTGATGGTGATCAAGAATATATACACCTTATGGGGTCGTAAACGATTCCTTCTGTGTGTTACATACATTAACTTTGTGCACAAATACAATATACCCTATTTACTCTTCGACTATCGGGTATAAAACAAATATAAGCGTGAGGGTGGGTGGGGTTTGGGGGTGCTTAAAAGTCGGCAGATGCAGAGGCCGAGTGAAGCAAAATGTGAATGAGAAAATGTGAAAAGAACAACAAAAGCTGCAGGACAGTGTGGGTTTAGGCACTGCTAATTAATTTCTTCTTTCTGGCTATAATAATGATCCAATCGCATCCCAATTTGGTGATCTGATAGATATGGCCATTCCCTACAGAATGGCGTTTTTAGTTTTTTTCTATCTTTAAATTGTGGTGATCTGATAGATATGGCCATTCCCTACAGAATGGAGTTTTTAGTTTTCTTTTAT
>NW_023000816.1:0-869 GCF_900245975.1 Drosophila guanche | reverse complement strand
TTGGATCGACTTTATAGCATTATCAATCAACTTTTCAGATAATCAAAGTTTTTTACAACCAAAATTAAGATACTTAAGTTATTTGAAAAAACAAACCGCAACCTCTGAAAAAACCTTAAACTAAAAATTACTTTCTTAAAATATTCTTAAAAAAAAGTTCTGCCATAGAAAATAAACCCGACTCTTCCCGAGTTTTTAAAGTCAAAATTTCGTAAAAAAAAACCTCACAAAAATAAACATTTTTGCATTTCAAAGCTTAACCCAGACGGTAGGCCAAAACCACACAGAGTTTGGATCCATTCTATAGCAGTATCAATCAACTTTTCAGATAATCAAAGTGTTTTACAACCAAAATTAAGATACTTAAGTTATTTGAGAAAGCAAACCGCAACCTCTGAAAAACCCTTAAACTAAAAAATACTTCCTTAATAAGTTCTTAAAAAACAAGTTCTGCCATAGAAAATAAACACGACTTTTCCCGATTTTTTAAAGTAAAAATTTCGAAAACAAAAAATCTCACAACAATCAACATTTTTGCATTTCAAAGCTTTACCCAGACGGTAGGCCAAAACCACACATAGTTTGGATCGACTTTATAGCATTATCAATCAACTTTTCAGATAATCAAAGTTTTTTACAACCAAAATTAAGATACTTAAGTTATTTGAAAAAACAAACCGCAACCTCTGAAAAAACCTTAAACTAAAAATTACTTCCTTAATAAGTTCTTAAAAAACAAGTTCTGCCATAGAAAATAAACACGACTTTTCCCGATTTTTTAAAGTAAAAATTTCGAAAACAAAAAATCTCACAACAATCAACATTTTTGCATTTCAAAGCTTTACCCAGACGGTAGGCCAAAACCACAC
>NW_023000815.1:0-869 GCF_900245975.1 Drosophila guanche | reverse complement strand
TTTTGACTTTAAAATTTCGGGAAAAGTTGGTTTTATTTTCTATGGCAGAACTTGTTTTTTAAGAACTGGCAATTTTGTAATTTTTAGTTTAAGGTTTTTTCAGAGGTTTCGGTTTGTTTTTTCACATAACTTGAGTATCTTAATTGTGGTTGTAAAAAACTTTGATTATCTGAAAAGTTGATTGATACTGCTATAAAATAGATCCAAACTCTGAGTGGTTTTGGCCTACCGTCTCGGAAAAGCGTTGAAATGCAAAAATGTGGATTGTTGTGAGATTTTTTTTTTTCGAAATTTTGACTTTAAAAACTCGGGAAAAGACCGGTTTATTTTCTATGGCAGAACTTGTTTTTTAAGAACTAGCAATTTTGTAATTTTTAGTTTACGGTTTTTTCAGAGGTTGTGGTTTGTTTTTTTACATAACTTAAGTATCTTAATTTTGGTGGTAAAAACCCTTGATTATCTGAAAAGTTGATTGATACTGCTATTAAATGGATCCAAACTTTTTGTGGTTTTGGCATACCGTCTCGGAAAAGTTTTGAAATGCAAAAATGTTGATTTTTGTGAGATTTTTTTTTCTCGAAATTTTGCCTTTAAAAACTCGGGAAAAGTCGGTTTTATTTTCTATGGCAGAACTTGTTTTTTAAGAACTAGTAATTTTGTAATTTTTAGTTTAAGGTTTTTTCAGAGGTTGTGGTTTGTTTTTTTACATAACTTACATAATCTTAGATCTGGTTGCAAAAAAACTTTGATTATCTGAAAAGTTGATTGATTCTGCTATAAAATGGATCCAAACTCTGTGTGGGTTTGGCCTACCGTCTGGGTAAAGCTTTGAAATGCAAACATGTTGATTTTTGTGAGGTATTTTTTAC
>NW_023000814.1:0-869 GCF_900245975.1 Drosophila guanche | reverse complement strand
ACCACACGGAGTTTGGATCCATTTTATAGCAGTAGCAATCAACTTTTCAGATATTCAAAGTTTTTTACAAGCAAAATTAAGATACTTAAGTTATGTGAAAAAACAAAGCGCAACCTCTGAAAAAACCTTAAACTTAAAATTACTTACTTACGTAGTTCTTAAAAAAAAAAGTTCTGCCATAGAAAATAAACCCGAGTTTTTAAAGTCAAAATTTCGTACAATATACCTTACAAAAATCAACTATTTTGCATTTCAAAGCTTTACCCAGACGGTAGGCCAAAACCACACAGAGTTTGGATCCATTTTATAGCAGTATCAATCAACTTTTCAGATAATCAAAGTTTTTTGCAACCAGATCTAAGATACTTAAGTTATGTGAAAAAACAAACCGCAACCTCTGAAAACACATTAAACCACAAATTACTTCCTTAATAAGTTCTTAAAAAACAAGTTCTGCCATAGAAAATAAACCCGAGTTTTTAAAGTAAAAATTTCGAAAACAAAAAGTCTAGCAACACTCAACATTTTTGCATTTCAAAGCTTTTCCGAGATGGTAGGCCAAAACCACAAACAGTTTGGATTCATTTTATATCAGTATCAATCAACTTTTCAGATAATCAAAGTTTTTTGCAACCAGATCTAAGATACTTAAGTTATGTGAAAAAACAAGCCGCAACCTCTGAAAAAACCTTAAACTTAAAATTACTTACTTACCTAGTTCTTAAAAAACAAGTTCTGCCATAGAAAATAAACCCGAGTTTTTAAAGTCAACATTTCGTACAATATACCTCACAAAAATCAACTATTTTGCATTTCAAAGCTTTACCCAGACGGTAGGCCAAAACCACACATAGTTTGGATCCATTTTA
>NW_023000813.1:0-870 GCF_900245975.1 Drosophila guanche | reverse complement strand
TACTTCCTTAATAAGTTCTTAAAAGAAAAGTTCTTCCATGGAAAATAAACCCGACTTTTCCCGAATTTTTAAAGTAAAAATTTCTAAGAAAAAAAAATCTCACGACAATCAACATTTTTGCATTTCAAAGCTTTTCCGAGACGGTAGGCCAAAACCACAAGCAGTTTGAATCCATTTAATAGCGTATCAATCAACTTTTTAGATAATCAAGGTTTTTTACAACCAAAATTAAGATACTTAAGTTATGTGAAAAACCAACCGCAACATCTGAAAAAACCTTAAACTAAAAATTACTTCCTTAATAAGTTCCTAAAAAACAAGTTCTGCCAAAGAAAATAAACCCAACTTTTCCCGAGTTTTTAAAGTAAAAATATCGGAAAAAAAAATCTCACATCAATTAACATTTTTGCATTTCAAAGGCTTATCCAGACGGTAGGCCAAAACCACTCAGTTTGGATCCATTTTATAGCAGTATCAATCAACTTTTCAGATAATCAAAGTTTTTTACAAACAAAATAAAGATACTTAAGTTATGTGAAAAAACGAACCACAACCTCTGAAAAAACCTTAAACTTATAATTACTTTCTTAATAAGTTCTTAAAAAACAAGTTCTGCCATAGAAAAAAAAAACCCGAGTTGTTAAAGTCAAAATTTCGTACAAAATACCTCGCAAAAATGAACATTTTTGCATTTTAAAGCTTTACCCAGACGGTAGGCCAAAACCACACAGAGTTTGGATCCACTTTATAGCAGTATCAATCAACTTTTCAGATAATCAAAATTTTTTACAACCAAAATTAAGATACTTAAGTTATGTGAAAAAACGAACCGCAACCTCTGAAAAAACCTTAAACTAAAAATTACAAAAT
>NW_023000812.1:0-870 GCF_900245975.1 Drosophila guanche | reverse complement strand
CAGAATCAATCAACTTTTCTGATAATCAAAGTGTTTTGCAACCAGATCTTAGATACTTAAGTTATGTGAAAAAACAAACCGCAACCTCTGAAAAAACCTTAAACTTAAAATTACTTACTTACCTAGTTCTTAAAAAACAAGTTCTGCCATAGAAAATAAACCCGAGTTTTTAAAGTCAAAATTTCGTACAATATACCTCGCAAAAATCAACATTTTTGCATTTAAAAGCTTTACCCAGACGGTAGGCCAAAACCACACAGAGTTTGGATCCATTTTATAGCAGTATCAATCAACTTTTCAGATAATCACAGTTTTTTGCAACCAGATCTAAGATACTTAAGTTATGTAAAAAAACAAACCGCAACCTCTGAAAAAAACCTTAAACTAAAAATTACTTACTTACCTAGTTCTTAAAAAACAAGTTCTGGGATAGAAAATAAAACCGACTTCTCCCGAGTTTTTAAAGTAAAAATTTCGAAAAAAAATCTTACAACAATCCACATTTTTGCATTTCAAAGCTTTTCCGAGACCTTAGGCCAAAATCACACAGAGTTTGGATCCATTTTATACCAGTATCAATCAACTTTTCAGATAATCAAAGTTTTTTGCAACCAGATCTAAGATACTTAAGTTATGTAAAAAAACAAACCGCAACCTCTGAAAAAACCTTTAACTAAAAATTATAACCTTAATAAGTTCCTAAAAAACAAGTTCTGCCATAGAAAATAAACCCGACTTTTCCCGAGTTTTTAAAGTAAAAATATGGAAAAAAAATCTCACATCAATCAACATTTTTGCATTTCAAAGCTTTACCCAGACGGTAGGCCAAAACCACAAACAGTTTGGATCCATTTTATAGCAGTATCATTC
>NW_023000811.1:0-870 GCF_900245975.1 Drosophila guanche | reverse complement strand
AGAGTAAATAGGGTATATTGTATTTGTGCACAAAGTTAATGTATGTAACACACAGAAGGAATCGTTTCCGACCCCATAAAGTGTATATATTCTTGGTCACCATCAATAGCCGAGTCGATTGAGCCCTGTCTGTCTGTCCGTCTGTCCGTCCGTCTGTCCGTCCGTCTTGTTGAGCACCTGAATCTAAGAGACTATAAAAGCTAGAGCCACCAAATTATGCATCCAGACTTCTGTATGCTCACACTGTTACAAGTGTATTTAAAAAATGTGCCCCGCCCCCTTCCGCCCCGCAAAAGAGCGAAAACCTCCCAAATCTACAATTTTAAAGATAAAAGAAAACTAAAAACGCCATTCTGTAGGGAATGGCCATATCTATCAGATCAACAAATTGGGATCCGATTGGATCATTATTATAGCCAGAAAGAAGAAATTTATTAGCAGTGGCTAAACCCACACTGTCCTGCAGCTTTTGTTGTTCTTTTCACATTCTCTCATTCACACTCTGCTTCACTCGGCCTCTGCCTCTGCCGACTTTAAACCACCCACTCCCCCCCCCCCCACCAAACAGCTTATATTTGTTTTATACCCGGTACTCGAAGAGTAAATAGGGTATACTGTATTTGTGCACAAAGTTAATGTATGTAACACACAGAAGGAATCGTTTCCGACCACATAAAGTGTATATATTCTTGATCACCATCAATAGCCGAGTCGATTGAGCCCGGTCTGTCTGTCCGTCCGTCTGTCCGTCCGTCTTGTTGAGCACCTGAATCTCAGAGACTATAAAAGCTAGAGCCACCAAATTTTGCATCCAGACTTCAGTGTGCTCACACTGTTACAAGTGTATTTAAAAAATGTGCCCCACACCCT
>NW_023000810.1:0-870 GCF_900245975.1 Drosophila guanche | reverse complement strand
ACAAGTTCTGCCATAGAAAATAAACCCGACTTTTCCCGAGTTTTTAAAGTAAAAATATGGAAAAAAAATCTCACATCAATCAACATTTTTGCATTTCAAAGCTTTACCCAGACGGTAGGCCAAAACCACAAACAGTTTGGATCCATTTTATAGCAGTATCATTCAACTTTTCAGATAATCAAAGTTTTTTACAACCAAAATTAAGATACTTAAGTTATGTGAAGGAACAAACCGCAACCTCTGAAAAAACCTTAAACTTAAAACTACTTCCTTAATAAGTCATTAAAAAACAAGTTCTGCCATAGAAAAAAAACCCGAGTTTTTAAAGTCAAAATTTCGTACAAAATACCTTACAAAAATCAACATTTTTGCATTTCAAAGCTTTAGCCAGACGGTAGGCCAAAACCACACAGAGTTTGGATCCATTTTATAGCAGAATCAATCAACTATTCTGATAATCAAAGTGTTTTGCAACCAGATCTTAGATACTTAAGTTATGTGAAAAACAAACCGCAACCTCTGAAAAAACCTTAAACTAAAAATAACAAAATTGCTAGTTCCTAAAAAACAAGTTCTGCCATAGAAAATAAACCCGACTTTTCCCGAGTTCTTAAAGTCAAAATATGGGAAAAAAAATCCTCACAATAATCAACATTTTTGCATTTTAAAGCTTTACCCAGACGGTAGGCCAAAACCACACAGAGTTTGGATCCATTTTATAGCAGTATCAATCAACTTTTCAGATAATCAAAGTTTTTTACAACCAAAATTAAGATACTTAAGTTATGTGAAGGAACAAACCGCAACCTCTGAAAAAACCTTAAACTTAAAACTACTTCCTTAATAAGTTATTAAAAAACAAGTTCTGCC
>NW_023000809.1:0-870 GCF_900245975.1 Drosophila guanche | reverse complement strand
TTCAGCTCCTTTATGGGCTTTATGTAATTTTTAGCCGCACCAGTGTCGATTAAAATTTTTAGTGTTTTGCCAGCCAACTGTCGCTCGACGAACGGCAATTGGGAGCGCTCCCTAAAAAATTCTTGTTCCCCTTGGTTAGGGGCCTGCTGTATTATATTATTTATCCGTTGGCGTCTTTGCCCAGATATACGATCTGACGCTTCGCCCTGTGTGACGTCGCTCTGTGGTTTCCCCCAATTGGTCTGTTGCCTAAACCTAGACATCGATGGGTCAACTTCCATAGGCTGCACTTGGTTTTGTTGTGGGGCCTCTTTATCGTTTGGCTTTGGCCAAGGATCACCCTGTTGCTGCCTATTTGGATTACTTTTTCCCACAAAATTTGGGTTCTTTTCCTGACCTCCACCTTGTCTGGCCTGTGCCCGATGACCCTGTCTATTGCCGTCGCCTGAATGGTTTTTATCCTCGATCACCTTTGCATACGTAGCGGCAAATGCGCTTCTTTCAATGCTATTTTCGGCCTCGCGAGCTAGAGCTAAGGCGGATGGCAAATCCTTGGGCTGTGCCGGGAGAACGAACAATTTTAGCGGCCTCTTGAGGCCCGCTATGAATGCGTGTAAAGCATCATTCCTAATTTCCTCGTTGAGAATGGTAGCTGCCTCCTCATTATGAGACATGACCACTTTGTTAGTGACGAGCGTGAGCTTTCTCTCGACTTCGTCATAATATTCCATTAGATCGGTTTCACCCTGCCTAACCATTTCCAAGTGTTGACGTAATACTCGTAGGGATGTTTTGTCCGCATATGTGCAATCGAGTCTAGCTATGATTGCATCAAAATTGAGCACCGTGTTGTGCGATGTGAGCAATGCT
>NW_023000808.1:0-870 GCF_900245975.1 Drosophila guanche | reverse complement strand
AGTTGATTGATTCTGCTATAAAATGGATCCAAACTCTGTGTGGTTTTGGCCTACCGTCTGGGTAAAGCTTTGAAATGCAAAAATGTTGACTTTTGTGAGGTGTTTTGCACCAAATTTTGACTTTAAAAATTCGGGAAAAGTCGGGTTTATTTTCTATGGCAGAACTTTTCTTTTAAGTATTTTCAAAATGTTGTACTTTTTTGTTTAATGTGTTTTAGAAGTGGCGGTTTGTTTTTTCACATAACTCAAGTATCTTAGATCTGGTTGCATAAAATTTTGATTATCTGAAAAGTTGATTGATACTGCCATAAAACGGATCCAAACTCTGTGTGGTTTTGGCCTACCGTCTGGGTAAAGCTTTGAAATGCAAAAATGTTCATTTTTGTGATGTATTTTTTACGACATTTTGACTTTTAAAACTTGGGAAGAGTCGGGTTTATTTTCTATCCCAGAACTTTTTTTTAAAGAATTTATTAAGAAAGTAATTTTTTGTTTAAGGTTATTTCAAAAGGTAGCGATTTGTTTTTTCACATAACTTAAGTATCTTAATTTTGGTTGTAAAAACTTTGATTATCTGAAAAGTTGATTGATGCTGCCATGAAGTGGATCCAAACTGTGTGTGGTTTTTGCCTATCGTCTCGGAAATGAAAAAAATATTGATTGTTGTGAGGTTTTTTTTTTCGAAATTTTGACTTTAAAAACTCGGAAAACTCGGGTTTATTTTCTAAGGCAGAAATTTTTTTTTAAGAATTTATTAAGAAAGTAATTTTTTGTTTAAGGTTTTTTCAGAGGTAGCGATTTGTTTTTTCACATAGCTTAGGTAACTTAGATCTGGTTGCAAGAAACTTTGATTATTTGAAAAGTCGATTG
>NW_023000807.1:0-871 GCF_900245975.1 Drosophila guanche | reverse complement strand
TAAAAATTACAAAATTGCTAGTTCCTAAAAAACAAGTTCTGCCATAGAAAATAAACCCGACTTTTCCGGAGTTCTTAAAGTCAAAATTTGGGAAAAAAAAATCTCACAACAATCAACATTTTTGCATTTTAAAGCTTTACCCAGACGGTAGGCCAAAACCACACAGAGTTTGGATCCATTTTATAGCAGTATCAATCAACTTTTCAGATAATCAAAGTTTTTTACAACCAAAATTAAGATACTTAAATTATATGAAAAAAAAACCGCAACCTCTGAAAAAACCTTAAACTAAAAGTTACTTCCTTAATAAGTTCTTAAAGAACAAGTTCTGCCATAGAAAATAAACCCGACTTTCCCCGAGTTTTTAAAGTAAAAATATCGAAAAAAAAAATCTCACATCAATCAACATTTTTGCATTTCAAAGCTTTACCCAGACGGTAGGCCAAAACCACAAGCAGTTTGGATCCATTTTATAGCAGTATCAATCAACTTTTCAGATAATCAAAGTTTTTTACAACCAAAATTAAGATACTTAAGTTATGTGAAAAAAAAAACCGCAACCTCTGAAAAAACATTAAACTTAAAATTACTTCTTTAATAAGTTCTTAAAAAACAAGTTCTGCCATAGAAAAAAAACCCGAGTTTTTAAAGTCAAAATTTCGTACAAAAAAACTCACAAAAATCAACATTTTTGCATTTCAAAACTTTACCCAGAGTTTGGATCCATTTTATAGCAGAATCAATCAACTTTTCTGATAATCAAAGTGTTTTGCAACCAGATCTTAGATACTTAAGTTATGTGAAAAAACAAACCGCAACCTCTGAAAAAACCTTAAAATAAAAATTACAAAATTGCTTGTTCCTAAAAAAC
>NW_023000806.1:0-871 GCF_900245975.1 Drosophila guanche | reverse complement strand
CTGAAAAAACCTTAACCTAAAAACTACAAAATTACTAGTTCTTAGAAAAACAAGTTCTGCCATAGAAAATAAAACCGACTTTTCCCGAGTTTTTAAAGTCAAAATTTCGAGAAAAAAAAATCTCACAAAAATCAACATTTTTGCATTTCAAAGCTTTTCCGAGACGGTAGGCCAAAACCACAAAAAGTTTGGATCCATTTAATAGCAGTATCCATCAACTTTTCAGATAATCAAGGGTTTTTACAACCAAAATTAAGATACTTAAGTTATGTGAAAAAACAAACCACAACCTCTAAAAAAACCTTAAACTAAAAATTACAAAATTACTAGTTCTTAAAAAACAAGTTCTGCCATAGAAAATAAAACCGACTTTTCCCGAGTTTTTAAAGGCAAAATTTCGAGAAAAAAAAATCTCACAAAAATCAACATTTTTGCATTTCAAAGTTTTTCCGAGACGGTAGGCCAAAACCACAAAAAGTTTGGATCCATTTAATAGCAGTATCAATCAACTTTTCAGATAATCAATGGTTTTTACAAACAAAATTAAGATACTTAAGTTATGTGAAAAAACGAACCGCAACCTCTGAAAAAACCTTAAACTAATAATTACAAAATTGCTAGTTCTTAAAAAACAAGTTCTGCCAAAGAAAATAAAACCAACTTTTCCCGAGTTTTTAAAGTCAAAATTTCGAAAAAAAAAATCTCACAACAATCCACATTTTTGCATTTCAAAGCTTTTCCGAGACGGTAGGCCAAAACCACTCAGAGTTTGGATCCATTTTTTAGCAGTATCAATCAACTTTTCAGATAATCAAAGTTTTTTACAACCACAGTTAAGATACTCAAGTTATGTGAAAAAACAAACCGAAAC
>NW_023000805.1:0-871 GCF_900245975.1 Drosophila guanche | reverse complement strand
ATTTTGGTTGTAAAAAATTTTGATTATCTGAAAAGTTGATTGATACTGCTATAAAGTGGATCCAAACTCTGTGTGGTTTTGGCCTACCGTCTGGGTAAAGCTTTAAAATGCAAAAATGTTCATTTTTGTGAGGTATTTTGTACGAAATTTTGACTTTAAAAACTCGGGTTTTTTTTCTATGGCAGAACTTGTTTTTTAGGAACTTATTAAGGAAGTAATTTTTAGTTTAAGGTGTTTTCAGATGTTGCGGTTGGTTTTTCACATAACTTAAGTATCTTAATTTTGGTTGTAAAAAACTTTGATTATCTGAAAAGTTGATTGATTCTGCTATAAAATGGATCCAAACTCTGTATGGTTTTGGCCTACCGTCTGGGTAAAGCTTTAAAATGCAAAAATGTTCATTTTTGTGAGGTATTTTGTACGAAATTTTGACTTTAAAAACTCGGGTTTTTTTTCTATGGCAGAACTTGTTTTTTAAGAACTAGCAATTTTGTAATTTTTAGTTTAAGGTTTTTTAGAAGTAGCGCTTTGTTTTTTCACATAATTTAAGTATCTTAATTTTTGTTGTAAAAACTTTGGTTATCTGAAAAGCTGATTGATACTGCTATAAAATGGATCCAAAATCTGTGTGGTTTTGGCCTACCGTCTGGGCAAAGCTTTGAAATGCAAAATTTTTTATTTTTGTGAGGTATTTTGTACGAAATTTTTACTTTAAAAACTCGGGAAAAGTCGGGTTTATTTTCTATGGCAGAACTTGTTTTTTAAGAACTTATTAAGGATGTAATTTTTATTTTAAGGTTTCTTCAGAGGTTGCGGTTTGTTTTTTCACATAACTTAAGTATCTTAATTTTGGTTGTAAAAAACCTTGATT
>NW_023000804.1:0-871 GCF_900245975.1 Drosophila guanche | reverse complement strand
CAAATCTGTATATTTCCCAGACGGTAAAGCAAAAACACAAAGTGTTTGGAACCAAAACCACACAGAGTTTGGATCCACTTGATAGCAGTATGAATAAACTTTTTAGATAAACAAAGTTCCATACAACAAGATCTAAGATAACTAGGTTATGTGAAAAAAACAAACCTCAACCTCAAAGTCAAAATTTCGAAAAAAAAAAATCTAACATCAATCAACATTTTTGCATTTCAAAGCTTTACCCAGACGGTAGGCCAAAACCACACAGATTGGATCCATTATATAGCAGTATCAATCAACTTTTCAGATAATCAAAGTTTTTTACAACCAAAATTAATATACTTAAGTTATGTGAAAAAACAAACCACAACCTCTGAAAAAACCTTAAACCAAAAATTACAAAGTTACTAGTTCTTAAAAAACAAGTTCTGCCATAGAAAATAAAACCGACTTTTCCCAAATTTTAAAGTAAAAATTTCGAAAAAAAAAAATCTCACATCAATCAACATTTTTGCATTTCAAAGCTTTTCCGAGACGGTGGGCCAAAACCACAAACAGTTTGGATCCATTTAATAGCAGTATCAATCAACTTTTCAGATAATCAAAGTTTTTTACAACCAAAATTAAGATACTTAAGTTATGTGAAAAAACACAACACTGAACAAACCTTAAACTAAAAATTACAAAATTACTAGTTCTTAAAAAACAAGTTCTGCCATAGAAAATAAACCCAACTCTTCCCGAGTTTTTAAAGTCAAAATTTCGTAATAAATACCTCACAAAAATCAACATTTTTGCATTTCAAATCTGTATATTTCCCAGACGGTAAAGCAAAAACACAAAGTGTTTGGAACCAAAACCACACAGAGTTTGG
>NW_023000803.1:0-871 GCF_900245975.1 Drosophila guanche | reverse complement strand
ATTTGGTTGGATATGTGTATAGTTGTTACTATATACGAATAATATTGAAGTGTTTGTGTGTTTCTTGTATTAAAATACGAGAACAAATGACTGTTAAGGGGCACTCTCGATTGTAATCACCCGATTTGCGGAAGCCGTGGCAGAAAACCTCTATAGGGAGTGGTGTCGTGCTTGGAATATTTCATATGGTGAACAATTTAAAATTTGTGCTTACATATGATATGGGGAAAATACCTAGCCTGCAATGTCTGATACTTTATTTGGTTGGATATGTGTATAGTTGTTACAATATACGAATAATATTGAAGTGTTTGCGTGTTTCTTTTATTAAAATACGATAACAAATGATTACTAAGAGGCACTCCCTATTGAAGGCACCCGATTTACCGAAGCCGTGGCAAAACCCCTACATAGGGAGTGTTGTCGGGCTTGGTATATTTCATATGATGAAAAACTTAAAATTTGTCTTTACATATGAAATAGGGAAAATACCTAGCCGGCATTGTCTGATACTTTATTTGGTTGGATATGTGTATAGTTGTTACTATATACGAATATTATTGAAGTGTTTGCGTGTTTCTTTTATTAAAATACGAGAAAAAATGACTACTAAGAGGCACTCCCTATTGAAGGCACCCGATTTACCGAAGCCGTGGCAAAAAACCTACATAAGGAGTGGTGTCGTGCTTGGTATATTTCATATGATGAAAAACTTAAAATTTGTCCTTACATATGATATGGGGAAAATACCTAGCCTGCAATGTCTGATACTTTATTTGGTTGGATATGTGTATAGTTGTTACTATATACGAATAATATTGAAGTGTTTGTGTGTTTCTTTTATTAAAATACGAGAACAAATTACTACTAA
>NW_023000802.1:0-872 GCF_900245975.1 Drosophila guanche | reverse complement strand
GGTTTTTTCAGAGGTTGTGGTTTGTTTTTTCACATAACTTAAGTATCTTAATTTTGGTTGTAAAAAACTTTGATTATCTGAAAAGTTGATTGATACTTCTATAAACTGGATCCAAACTGTGTGGTTTTGGCCTACCGTCTGGGTAAAGCTTTGAAATGCAAAAATGTTGATTGATGTGAGATTTTTTTTTTTTTTTTTCGATTTTTTTACTTTAAAAACTCGGGAAAAGTCGGGTTTATTTTCTATGGCAGAACTTGTTCTTTAGGAACTTATTAAGGATGTAATTTTTAGTTTTAGGTTTTTTTAGAGGTTGCGGTTTGTTTTTTCACATAAGTTAAGAATCTAAATTTTGGTTGTAAAAAATTAGATTATCTGAAAAGTTGATTGATACTGCTATAAAATGGATCCAAACTCTGAGTGGTTTTGGCCTACCGTCTCGAAAAGCTTTGAAATGCAAAAATGTGGATTGTTGTGAGTTTTTTTTTTCGAAATTTTGACTTTAAAAACTCGGGAAAAGTTGGTTTTATTTTCTATGGCAGAACTTGTTTGTTAAGAACTAGCAATTTTGTAATTTTTAGTTAAAGGTTTTTTCAGAGGTTGCGGTTCGTTTTTTCACATAACTTAAGTATCTTAATTTTGGATGTAAAAAATTTTGATTATCTGAAAAGTTGATTGATACTGCTATAAAGTGGATCCAAACTCTGTGTGTTTTTGGCCTACCGTCTCGGAAAAGCTTTGAAATGCAAAAATGTGGATTGTTGTGAGATTTTTTTTTTTTCGAGATTTTGACTTTAAAAACTTGGGAAAAGTTGGTTTTATTTTCTATGGCAGAACTTGTTTTTTAAGAACTAGCAATTTTGTAATTTTTAGTT
>NW_023000801.1:0-872 GCF_900245975.1 Drosophila guanche | reverse complement strand
ATCAATCAACTTTTCAGATAATCAAAACTTTTTACAACCAAAATTCAGATTCTTAAGTTATGTGAAAAAACAAACCGCAACCTCTGAAAAACCTTAAACTAAAAATTACATCCTTAATAAGTTCCTAAAAAACAAGTTCTGCCATAGAAAATAAACCCGACTTTTCCCGAGTTTTTAAAGTAAAAATATCGAAAAAAAATCTCACATCAATCAACATTTTTGCATTTCAAAGCTTTACCCAGACGGTAGGCCAAAACCACACAGTTTGGATCCATTTTATAGCAGTATCAATTTACTTTTCAGATAATCAATGTTTTTTACAACAACAATTAAGATACTTAAGTTATGTGAAAAAACAAACCACAACCTCTGAAAAAACCTTAAACTAAAAATTACAAAGTTACTAGTTCTTAAAAAACAAGTTCTGCCATAGAAAATAAAACCGACTTTTCCCAAGTTTTAAAGTAAAAATTTCGAAAAAAAATCTCACATCAATCAACATTTTTGCATATCAAAGCTTTTCCGAGACGGTGGGCCAAAACCACAAACAGTTTGGATCCATTTAATAGCAGTATCAATCAACTTTTCAGATAATCAAACTTTTTTACAACCAAAATTAAGATACTTAAGTTATGTGAAAAAACACAACACTGAAAAAACCTTAAACCAAAAGTTACAAAATTACTAGTTCTTAAAAATCAAGTTCTGCCATAGAAAATAAACCCAACTCTTCCCGAGTTTTTAAAGTCCAAATTTCGTAATAAATACCTCACAAAAATCAACATTTTTGCATTTCAAATCTGTATATTTCCCAGACGGTAAAGCAAAAACACAAAGTGTTTGGAATCAAAACCACACAGAGATTGGATCCA
>NW_023000800.1:0-872 GCF_900245975.1 Drosophila guanche | reverse complement strand
GATTATCTGAAAAGTTGATTGATTCTGCTATAAAATGGATCCAAACTATGTGTGGTTTTGGCCTACCATCTAAGTAAAGCTTTGAAAAGCAAAAATGTTGATTTTTGTGATGTATTTTGTACGAAATTTTGACTTTGAAAACTCGGGTTTATTTTCTATGGCAGAACTTATTTTTTAAGAACTTATTAAGGAAGTTATTTTAAGTTTAAGGTTTTATCAGAGGTTGCGGTTTGTTTTTTCACATAACTTAAGTATCTAAGATCTGGATGCAAAAAACTTTGATTATCTGAAAAGTTGATTGATACTGCTATAAAATGGATCCAAACTCTGTGTGATTTTGGCCTACCGTCTCGGAAAAGGTTTGAAATGCAAAAATGTGGATTGTTGTGAGATTTTTTTTTTTCGATATTTTTACTTTAAAAACTCGGGAAAATTCGGGTTTATTTTCTATGGCAGAACTTGTTTTTTAGGAACTTATTAAGGTTGTAATTTTTAGTTTAAGGTTTTTGAAGAGGTTGCGGTTTGTTTTTTTACATAACTTAAGTATCTTAATTTTGGTTGTAAAAAACTTTGATTATCTGAAAAGTTGATTGAAACTGCTATAAAATGGATTCAAAGTGTTTGTGGTTTTGGCCTACCGTCTGGGTAAAGCTTTGAAATGCAAAAATGTGGGTTGTTGTGAGATTTTTTTTTCAAAATTTTTACTTTAAAAACTCGGGAAAAGTCGGGTTTATTTTCTATGGCAGAACTTGTTTTTTAGGAACTAGCAATTTTGTAATTTTTAGTTTAAGGTTTTTTCAGAGGTTGCGGTTTGTTTTTTCACATAACTTAAGTATCTAAGATCTGGTTGCAAAACACTTTGATTATCAGAA
>NW_023000799.1:0-872 GCF_900245975.1 Drosophila guanche | reverse complement strand
AAAATTTAAAAAAATAACCACTGAGGTACAGATGTACTATTGAGTACCGGGTATAAAAGTTGTGCCGCGTAAGAAGCGGCTCACAAGTCCCTTCTCGTTTATTGGTTATATTTGGTTTTCCTTTTTTTATGTTTCTTAGCTTATTTTTGTTGCTCTTGTTTGTGCCATGTTAGCGCTTATTGTTTTTCAGCACCGACCATCTGTATGCAACATCGAAGAACATTTAATTCAATCGGTTGGTTGTGTCTCAACGAAATCAAGTATAAATAAAAATAAATACTCGGAGTTAGGTTATTTTAGGTTGAGGCGGTTGTCGGGATTTTGCAATACCGACACACTTAGGCAGGTTTCGGCCCGTTGTGATTCCGCTTGGATCTAATTCCTCTTCTCCTCCTGTTTGTCACGGTGTCAGCAGTTCTCCCATCCAGATGCTCTCACAAAGTTTGCTATCTTCCTGGGCCCTACAGTAGACATTTCTGAAATGTCGTTAAGAAAAGGTGAGCCTAGATATCCTAGTCTCCTTCTACTGAGAGCCGGACAAGAGCAGAACAGATGTTCTACTGTTTCCTCCTCATCCTCGTCTCTACAGCTGCGACAGAAGTCGTTATAGGGGGCACCCAGCCTATTTGCGTGGTTGCCTATCAGCCAATGCCCTGTGAGAGAGCGAATGACTACGCTGCACATATGTCTGCTGAGTTTGCATAGTTCAGTGGTGCGTTTTTTCGATATGTCTGGCCACGTTTGTCGGGTGATGCGACATCTTGGGATCATTTGCCCTCTGTTGTTTGTTTGCAGGGTATAGTACTCTTTTATTTTGAGCTTGCAAATGGCCATTGGCATACGTATTTCCTCCTTATCTTCATTAAGGGGGA
>NW_023000798.1:0-872 GCF_900245975.1 Drosophila guanche | reverse complement strand
TTGCGGTTTGTTTCTTCACATAACTTAAGTATCTTAATTTTCGTTGTAAAAAACTTTGATTATCTGAAAAGTTGATTGATACTGCTATAAAATTGATCCAAACTCTGTGTGGTTTTGGCCTACCGTCTGGGTAAAGCTTTCAAATGGAAAAATGTTGATTGTCGTGATATTTTTTTTTTCGAAATTTGTACTTTAAAAACTCGGGTTTATTTTCTATGCCAGAACTTGTTTTTTTTAAAACTTATTAAGGAAGTAATTTTAAGTTTAAGGTTTTTTTAGAGGTTGCGGTTTGTTTTTTCACATAACTTAAGTATCTTAGATCTGGTTGCAAAAAACTTTGATTATCTGAAAAGTTGATTGATACTGCTATAAAATGGATCCAAACTCTGTGTGGTTGATTGTTGTGAGAATTTTTTTTTTCGATAATTTTACTTTAAAAACTCGGGAAAAGTCGAGTTTATTTTCTATGGCAGAACTTGTTTTTAAGGAACTTATTAAGGAGGTAAGTTTTAGTTTAAGATTTTTTCAGAGGTTGCGGTTTGGTTTTTCACATAACTTAAGTATCTTAGATCTGGTTGCAAAAAACTTTGATTATCTGAAAAGTTGATTGATACTGCTATAAAATGGATCCAAACTCTGTGTGGTTTTGGCCTACCGTCTGGGTAAAGCTTTAAAATGCAAAAATGTTGATTTTTATGATGTATTTTGTACGAAATTTTGACTTTAAAAACTCGAGTTTATTTTCTATGGCAGAACTTGTTTTTTAAGATCTTTTTAAGGAAGTAATTTTAAGTTGAGGGTTCTTTTCAGAGGTTGCGGTTTGTTTTTTCACATAACCTAAGTATCTTAATTTTGGTTGTAAAAAACTTTGA
>NW_023000797.1:0-873 GCF_900245975.1 Drosophila guanche | reverse complement strand
AGGACAGTGTGGGTTTAGCCACTGCTAATTAATTTCTTCTTTCTGGCTATAATAATGATCCAATCGGATCCCAATTTGGTGATCTGATAGATATGGCCATTCCCTACAGAATGGCGTTTTTAGTTTTCTTTTATCTTTAAAATTGTAGATTTTGATGTTTTCGCCCTTTTGCGGGGGCGGAAGGGGGCGGGGCACATTTTTTAAATACACTTGTAACAGTGTGAGCATACAGAAGTGTGGATGCAAAATTTGGTGGCGATAGCTTTTATAGTCTCTGAGATTCAGGTGCTCAACAAGACGGACGGACAGACAGACAGGGCTCAATCGACTCGGCTATTGATGGTGATCAAGAATATATACACTTTATGGGGTCGGAAACGATTCCTTCTGTGTGTTACATAGTTTAACTTTGTGCACAAATACAATATACCCTATTTACTCTTCGAGTACCGGGTATAAAACAAATATAAGCTGCGTGAGGGGGGTGGGGGGGGGGTGGTTTAAAGTCGGCAGAGGCAGAGGCCGAGGGAAGCAGAGTGTGAATGAGAGAATGTGAAAAGAACAACAAAAGCTGCAGGACAGTGTGGGTTTAGCCACTGCTAATTAATTTCTTCTTTCTGGCTATAATAATGATCCAATCGGATCCCAATTTGGTGATCTGATAGATATGGCATTTCCCTACAGAATGGCGTTTTTTGTTTTTTTTTATCTTTAAAATTGTAGATTTGGGAGGTTTTCGCCCTTTTGCGGGGGCGGAATGGGGCGGGGCACATTTTTTAAATACACTTGTAACAGTGTGAGCATACAGAAGTCTGGATGCAAAATTTGGTGGCTCTAGCTTTTATAGTCTCTGAGATTCAGGTGCTCAACAAG
>NW_023000796.1:0-873 GCF_900245975.1 Drosophila guanche | reverse complement strand
TGATTGTTGTGAGATTTTTTTTTTTTCGAAATTTTTACTTTAAAAGCTCGGGAAAAGTCGCTTTTATTTTCTATGGCAGATCTTGTTTTTTAGAACTAGCAATTTTGTAATTTTTAGTTTAAGGTTTTTTCAGAGGTTGCGGTTTGTTTTTTCACATAACTTAAGTATCTTAATTTTGGTTGTACAAATCTTAGATTATCTGAAAAGTTGATTGATACTGCTATAAAATGGATCCAAACTCTGTGTGGTTTTGGCCTACCGTCTGGGTAAAGCTTTGTAATGCAAAATTGTTGATTGTTGTGAGATTTTTTTTCCAAATTTTGACTTCAAAAACTCGGGAAAAGTCGGGTTTATTTTCTATGGCAGAACTTGTTTTTTAAGAACTTATTAAGGAAGTAATTTTAAGTTTCAGGTTTTTTCTGAGGTTGCGGTTTGATTTTCACATAACTTAAGTATCTTAATTTTGGTTGTAAAAAACTTTGATTATCTGAAAAGTTGATTGATACTTCTATAACATGGATCCAAACTCTGTGTGGTTTTGGCGTACCGCCTGGGTAAGGATTTGAAATGCAAAAATGTTGATTGATGTGAGATTTTTCTTTTTTTTTCGAAATTTTGACTTTAAAAACTCGGGAAAAGTCGGTCTTATTTTCTATGGCAGATCTTGTTTTTTAAGAACTAGCAATTTTGTTACTTTTCGTTTAAGGTTTTTTCAGAGGTTGCGGCTTGTTTTTTCACATAAGTTAAGTATCTTAATTGTGGTTGTAAAAAACTTTGATTATCTGAAAAGTTGATTGATACTGCTATAAAATGGATCCAAACTCTGTGTGGGTTTGGCCTACCGTCTGGGTAAAGCTTTGTAATGCAAAATTG
>NW_023000795.1:0-873 GCF_900245975.1 Drosophila guanche | reverse complement strand
AAAAAAAATCTCACAACAATCCACATTTTTGCATTTCAAAGCTTTTCCGAGACGGTAGGCCAAAACCACACAGAGTTTGGATCCACTTTATAGCAGAATCAATCAACTTTTCAGATAATCAAAGTTTTTTTGCAACCAGATCTAAGATACTTAAGTTATGAAAAAAAAACAAACCGCAAGCTCTAAAAAAAACCTTAAATTAAAAATTACTTCCTTAATAAGTTCTTAAAAGAAAAGTTCTTCCATATCAATCAACATTTTTGCATTTCAAATCCTTGCCCAGGCGGTAGGCCAAATCCACAAACAGTTTGGATCCATTATATAGCAGTATCAATCAACTTTTCAGATAATCAAAGTTTTTTACAACCAAAATTAAGATAAACAATCCGCAACCTCTGAAAAAATCTAACAACAATCAACAATTTTGCATTACAAACCACACAGAGTTTGGATCCATTTTATAGCAGTATCCATCAACTTTTCAGATAATCAATGTTTTTTTACAACCACAATTAAGATACTTAAGTTATGTGAAAAAACAAACCGCAACCTCTGAAAAAGCCTTAAACTACAAATTACAAAATTGCTAGTTCTTAAAAAATAAGATCTGCCATAGAAAATAAAAGTTTCCCGAGTTTTTAAAGTAAAAATTTCGAAAAAAAAAAATATCACAGCAATCAACATTTTTGCATGTCAAATCCTTACCCAGGCGGAACGCCAAAACCACACAGAGTTTGGATCCATTTTATAGAAGTATCAATCAAATTTTCAGATAATGAAAGTTTTTTACAACCACAATTAAGATACTTAAGTTATGTGAAAAAACAAACCGCAACCTCTGAAAAAACCTGAAACTTAAAATTACTTCCTTAA
>NW_023000794.1:0-873 GCF_900245975.1 Drosophila guanche | reverse complement strand
CATTTTAAAGCTCTACCCAGACGGTAGGCCAAAACCACACAGAGTTTGGATCCATTTTATAGCAGTATCAATCAACTTTTCAGATAATCAAAGTTTTTTACAACCAAAATTAAGATACTTAGGTTATGTGAAAAAACAAACCGCAACCTCTGAAAAGAACCTTCAACTTAAAATTACTTCCTTAAAAAGATCTTAAAAAACAAGTTCTGCCATAGAAAATAAACTCGAGTTTTTAAAGTCAAAATTTCGTACAAAATACATCACAAAAATCAACATTTTTGCATTTCAAAGCTTTACCCAGACGGTAGGCCAAAACCACACAGTTTGGATCCATTTTATAGCAGTATCAATCAACTTTTCAGATAATCAAAGTTTTTTACAACAAAAATTAAGATACTTAAGTTATGTGAGAAAACAAACCGCAACCTCTGAAAAAACCTTAAACTAAAACTTACCTCCTTAATAAGTTCCTTAAAAACAAGTTCTGCCATAGAAAATAAACCCGACTTTTCCCGAGTTTTTAAAGTAAAATTATCGAAAAAAAAATCTCACAACAATCAACATTTTTGCATTTTAAAGCTTTACCCAGACGGTAGGCCAAAACCACACAGAGTTTGGATCCATTTTATAGCAGTATCAATCGACTTTTCAGATAATCAAAGTTTTTTACAACCAAAATTAAGATACTTAGGTTATGTGAAAAAACAAACCGCAACCTCTGAAAATAACCTTCAACTTAAAATTACTTCCTTAAAAAGATCTTAAAAAACAAGTTCTGCCATAGAAAATAAACTCGAGTTTTTAAAGTAAAAATTTCGTACAAAATACATCACAAAAATCAATATTTTTGCATTTCAAAGCTTTACCCAGACT
>NW_023000793.1:0-873 GCF_900245975.1 Drosophila guanche | reverse complement strand
ATGAAATAGGCATTGTTTTAATATAAATACAAGATGTATAATGGCTTTGATGGTTGATTGGGCATGTTTCCCATATACATGTATAATATAACTTCAGCATGATTTGATTATGAAGAAACGATAATGTACGATATGATATAGTGTACTGTATGGTCTTTCATATGAAATAGGCATTGTGTTGATATAAATACAAGATGCAAATTGGTTATAATGGTTGATTGGGCATGTTTCCCATATACATGTATAATATAACTTCAGCATGATTTGATTATGAAGAAATGAGAATGTACGCTTTGATATACTGTACTGTATGGCCTTTCATATGAAATGGGCATTGTATTGATACAAATACAAAATGTAAATTGGTTTTGATGGTTGATTGGACATGTTTCCCATATACATGTATAATATAACTTCAGCATGATTTGATTATGAAGAAACGATTATGTACGATATGATATACTGTACTGTATGGCCTTTCATATGAAATAGGCATTGTATTGATATAAATACAAAATGTAAATTAGTTTTGATGGTTGATTGGACATGTTTCCCATATACATGTATAATATAACTTCAGCATGATTTGATTATAAAGAAACGATAATGTACGATATGATATTCTGTATGATTTTTCATATGTTAGCCGTGACCCTGGGGAAAAACCTGTATATGCACTGGTGTTCGACTTGATATATATCATCTGATGAAAAATTTTAAATTTTGTCTTTACATATGATATGGGGGAAAATACCTAGCTGACAATGTCTGATACTTTATTTGGTTGGATATGTATATAGTTGTTACTATATATGAATAACATTGAAGTGTTTGTGTTTTTCTTTTATTAAAATACTAGAAGAAATGACTGTT
>NW_023000792.1:0-874 GCF_900245975.1 Drosophila guanche | reverse complement strand
TTATTTTCTATGGCTGAACTTTTTTTAAGGAATTTATTAAAGATGTAATTTTTAGTTTAAGGTTTCTTCAGAGGATGCGGTCTGTTTTTTCACATAACTTAAGTATCTTAGATCTGGTTGCAAAAAACTTGATTGATACTGCTAAAAAATTGATCCAAACTGTGTGTGGTTTTTTCCTACCGTCTGGGTAAAGCTTTGAAATGCAAAAATTTTGGTTGTTGTGAGATTTTTATTGTCGAAATATTAACTTTAAGAACTCGGGAACATTAGGGTTTATTTTCTATGCAGAACTTTTCTTTTAAGAATTTTCAAAGTTTGTACTTTTTTTGTTTAAGGTTTTTTCAGAGGTTGCGGTTTTTTTCACATAACTTAAGTATCTTACATCTGGTTGCAAAAAACTTTAATTATCTGAAAAGTTTATTGATACTGCTAAAAAATTGATCCAAACTGTGTGTGGTTTCGGCCTACCGCCTGGGTAAAGCTTTGAAATGCAAAAATGTTGGTTGTTGTGAGATTTTTATTGTCGAAAAATTGACTTTAAAAACTCGGGAACATTAGGGTTTCATTTTCTATGGCAGAACATTTCTTTTAAGAATTTTCAAAGTTTGTACTTTTTTGTTTAAGGTTTTTTCAGAGATTGCGGTTTGTTTTATCACATAACCTAAGTATCTTAGATCTGGTTGCAAAAAACTTTGATTATCTGAAAAGTTTATTGATACTGCTAAAAAATTGATCCAAACTGTGTGTGGTTTTTTCCTACCGTCTGGGTAAAGTTTTGAAATGCAACAATGTTGGTTGTTGTGAGATTTTTATTGTCGAAATATTAACTTTAAGAACTCGGGAACATTAGGGTTTATTTTCTATGGCAGAACTT
>NW_023000791.1:0-874 GCF_900245975.1 Drosophila guanche | reverse complement strand
CTCAGCGGTCATTGCCCTTGCGGCTGACCATACACCTATGCGCACTTAAATAGACCCACCTGACCGTATGTCACCTATTCTCTCCTTCTCTCAGGTTATTAAAATTGTTCGATGCCGACATTCTAAAAGCCACTTAAGGGAAGAAAAGTAAATCACAAAAATCTAGAAAAGAAAACTTAATGAAAAATTATGGATAGAAGAAAAAAAATAGAAAAGAAAATTGTTCAATAATATTAAATATTCCTAGACATTAACTTAGAAATAGAAGAAGAAAAACATGAAATTTATGCGTAGTTAATAATAGATTCTAAAGGGTTGCATGATCGGTCTCATTGTGTCCATGGAAGGGTATTGGTAAAATACCTCTTCATAACGCTTCTTGTTATTTTGCATATTCCTACATTTCTTTAACAGTTAGAACGTGAAATTGGGCCCATCGACACCAACAGCTGCTTAAAAGTCTGTAAGTAGACACACATAAACACACATACACTCCGGGTCAGGAGAATAGCGTCTACACAGTGAGACAGGCATGCTTAACCATATATAAGATGAATTACTATTAACTATAATCACTACAATTATGCCATTTAATTCATTTAATTAATTAATTCTTACTTTATATTTTGATTATATTATTTTTATTCATATTTGATCATTCTCTTGAATTCCTATTATTAAATTAGTCCCACATATATATACCCATGCAGTAAAAATAGTTTTAAGGGTTAGGGTAGAAATAATGGGGGTTACAAACAACCTGAAGTCATACAAGTCAAAGTAAAATTATAACGATTTAACATGAATTTCTAATCTGATTTTTGGGAGGGGTTCCTAAGGCACATAGGCAGCAGCGGCAGGTTTTGGGTAGAAC
>NW_023000790.1:0-874 GCF_900245975.1 Drosophila guanche | reverse complement strand
TGTACGAAATTTTGACTTTAAAAACTCGGGTTTATTTTCTATGGCAGAACTTGTTTTTAAGAACTTATTAAGGAAGTAATTTTATGATTAAGGTTTTTTCAGAGGTTGCGGTTTGTTTTTTCACATAACTTAAGTATCTTAATTTTGGTTGTAAAAAACTTTGATTATCTGAAAGGTTGATTGATACTGCTATAAAATGTATCCAAACTGTTTGTGGTTTTTGGCCTACCGTCTGGGTAAAGCTTTGAAATGCCAAAATGTGGATTGTTGTGACATTTTTTTTTCGAAATTTTTACTTTAAAAACTCGGGAAAAGTCGGGTTTAATTTCTATGCCAGAACTTGTTTTTTAAGAACTAACAATTTTGTAATTTTTTGTCTAATGTTTTTTTAGAGGTTGCGGTTTGTTTTTTCACATAACTTCAGTATCTAAGTTCTGGTTGCAAAAAACTTTGATTATCTGAAAAGTTGATTGATTCTGCTATAAAATGGATCCAAACTCTTTGTGGTTTTGGCCTAGCGTCTGGGTAAAGCTTTGAAATGTAAAAATGTTGATTTTTGTGAGGTATTTTGTACGAAATTTTGACTTTAAAAACTCGGGTTTATTTTATATGGCAGAACTTGTTTTTTGGGAACTTATTAATTATGTAATTTTTAGTTTAAGGTTTTTTCAGAGCTTGCGGTTTGTTTTTTCACATAACTTAAGTATCTAAGATCTGGTTGCAAAAAACTTTGATTATCTGAAAAGTTGATTGATTCTGCTATAAAATGGATCCAAACTCTGTGTGGTTTTGGCCTACCGTCTGGGTAAAGCTTTGAAATGTAAAAATGTTGATTTTTGTGAGGTATTTTGTACGAAATTTTGACTTTAAAAAC
>NW_023000789.1:0-874 GCF_900245975.1 Drosophila guanche | reverse complement strand
TGAAGTTATGTGAAAAAACAAACCGCAACCTCTGAAAAAACCTTAAACTAAAAATTACATCCTTAATAAATTCCTAAAAAAACAAGTTCTGACATAGAAAATAAAACCGACTTTTCCCAAGTTTTTAAAGTCAAAATTTCGAAAAAAAAAAATCTCACAACAATCAACATTTTTGCATTTTAAAGCTTTACTCAGACGGAAGGCCAAAACCACACAGACTTTGGATCCATTTTATAGCCGTATCAATTAACTTTTCAGATAATCAAAGTTTTTTTTCAACCAGATCTAAGATACTTAAGTTATATGAAAAAACAAACCGCAACCTCTGAAAAAACCTTAAACTTAAAATTACTTCCTTAATAAGTTCTTAAAAAACAAGTTCTGGCATAGAAAATAACCCCGACTTTTCCTGAGTTTTTAAAGTCAAAAATTCGTAAAAAATACCTCACAAAAATCAACATTTTTGCATTTCAAAGCTTTTCCGAGACGGTACGCCAAAACCACACAGAGTTTGGATCCATTTTATAGCAGTATCAATCAACTTTTCAGATAGTCAAAGTTTTTTACAACCAAAATTAAGGTACTTAAGTTATGTGAAAAAACAAACCGCAACCTCTGAAAAAACCTTAAACTAAAAATTACATCCTTAATAAGTTCCTAAAAAAACAAGTTCTGCCATAGAAAATAAGCCCGACTTTTCCCGAGTTTTTAAAGTCAAAAATTCGTAAAAAATAAAATCTCACAACAATCATCCACACAGAGTTTGGATCCATTTTATAGCAGTATCAATCAACTTTTCAGATAATCAAAGTTTTTTGCAACCAGATCTAAGATACTTAAGTTATGTGAAAAAACAAACCGCAACCTCTGAAAA
>NW_023000788.1:0-874 GCF_900245975.1 Drosophila guanche | reverse complement strand
AATCCCAAGCAGGGAAAGGCGACGGCCCAAAGGCCTGGCTTAATCCGATCGATAGCAGGAAAGACCTGCCCGGTGGACAGCGAGGGCGCGAGCCCGTTGGGGCCCACTCCAATCCTGGGGTGGGTGGCACAGCAACCCCCAATACTGACGTCTTGGAGAGGCAGCTAAGCAACATTGCGCCTGCCCGACCTTCTGGCAAAGTAGAGGGGGAGGCTGGGCCATCGACCAGCGCAGAAGCCAAACGCTTCACATATGCCGAAAAGAGGAGTTCAGGGCACATACTCTGTCGGCAATACGCAAACACAGAAGCCAGCCCATCAGAGGACTGGCTGAAAAAGGTGAAGTGGGGCACGGAAGTGCTTCCAAACTTTAGTCTGGAGCCTCAAAGAACGCCCCAGCAACCCAAAAGTCAGCGCTCGCAAGAGACGGCTGGACAAGCTGCAACCCGAACCTCCAACAGATCTGCTGCCTCCAGCAGATTGGAAGGTTGTTAAAGTTGAAGCGACACAGGGCCCAACTAACCAAGCCGTTGTCGTAATTAACAAGGAGTCGCTGGCCCCGATATAGGAGAGCTCAAATTCGGGTTCAGCTGCGTCACCATAAAGGTGTATATGTCGGATGCAGCGGCCGGGGAGCATCCTGTCGACAACCCAGACGAGCAGGATGTTCCCTCGGTCGAAGCACCCGACAACGAGCTGCAGTTGGACCACGAAAGTGACACCATAGAGTCGCAACTGATGCTCGAATTCGAGGCAATGTGCCCTAATGAGAGCTCCGGCGAGTCGGACGCCGACAATACAGAGGTGGAGATATGCAAGGATCCCTACCACTGTAAAGCAGCAACTGCTGCCCTCCTATTCCGCTTGGAATCGAG
>NW_023000787.1:0-874 GCF_900245975.1 Drosophila guanche | reverse complement strand
TTCTTGCAACCAGATCTAAGATACTTAAGTTATGTGAAAAAACAGACCGCAACCTCTGAAAAAACCCTAAACTAAAAATTACATGTTTAATAAGTTCCTAAAAAAAGTTCTGCCATAGAAAATAAACCCGACTGTTCCCGAGGTTTTAAAGTCAATATTTCGACAATAAAAATCTCACAACAATCAACATTTTTGCATTCCAAAGCTTTACCCATGCGGTAGGCCAAAACCACACACAGTTTGGATCAATTTTTTAGCAGTATCAATAAACTTTTCAGATAATCAAATTTTTTTGCAACCAGATCTAAGATACTTAAGTTATGTGAAAAAAACAAACCGCAACCTCTAAAAAAAACCTTAAATTAAAAATTAAATCTTTAATAAGTTCCTAAAAAAAAGTTCTGCCATAGAAAATAAACCCTAATGTTCCCGAGTTTCTAAAGTCAATATTTCGAAAATAAGAATCTCACAAAAATCAACATTTTTGCATTTCAAAGCTTTAAACAGACGGTAGGCAAAAACCACACACAGTTTGGATCAATTTTTTAGCAGTATCAATCAACTTTTCAGATAATCAAAGTTTTTTGCAACCAGATCTAAGATACTTAAGTTATGTGAAAAAACAAACAGCAACCTCTGAAAAAACATTAAACCTTAAATTAAAAATTACATCTTTAATAAGTTCCTAAAAAAAAATTCTGCCATAGAAAATAAACCCGACTGTTCCCGAGTTTTTAAAGTCAATATTTCAACAATAAAGATCTCACAACAACCAACATTTTTGCATTTTAAAGCTTTACCCAGGCGGTATGCCAAAACCACACACAGTTTGGATCAATTTTTTAGCAGTATCAATAAACTTTTCAGATAATCA
>NW_023000786.1:0-875 GCF_900245975.1 Drosophila guanche | reverse complement strand
TAAGTATCTTAATTTTGGTTGTAAAAAACTTTGATTATCTGAAAAGTTGATTGATACTGCTATAAAATGGATCCAAACTCTGTGTGGTTTTGGCCTACCGTCTGGGTAAAGCTTTGAAATGCAAAAATGTTGATTGTTGTGAGATTTTTTGTTTTCGAAATTTTTACTTTAAAAACTCGGGAAAATTCGGGTTTATTTTCTATGGCAGAACTTGTTTTTTAAGAACTTATTAAGGAAGAAATTTTTAGTTTAAGGTTTTTTCAGAGGTTGCGGTTTGTTTTCTCAAATAACTTAAGTATCTTAATTTTGGTTGTAAAAAACTTTGATTATCTGAAAAGTTGATTGATACTGCTATAAAATGGATCCAAACTCTGTGTGGTTTTGGCCTACCGTCTGGGTAAAGCTTTGAAATGCAAAAATGTGGATTGTTGTTAGATTTTTTTTCGAAATTTTGACTTTAAAAACTCGGGAAAAGTCGGCTTTATTTTCTATGGCAGAACATGTTTTTTAAGAACTTATTAAGGAAGTAACTTTTAGTTTAATGTTTTTTCAGAGGTTGCGGTTTGTTTTTTCATATAACTTAAGTATCTTAATTTTGGTTGTAAAAAACTTTGATTATCTGAAAAGTTGATTGATACTGCAATAAAATGGATCCAAACTCTGTGTGGTTTTGGCTTACCGTCTGGGTAAAGCTTTGAAATGCAAAAATGTTGATTGTTGTGAGATTTTTTGTTTTCGAAATTTTTACTTTAAAAACTCGGGAAAAGTCGGTTTTGTTTTCTATGGCAGAACTTGTTTTTTAAGAACTATCAATTTTATAATTTTTAGTTTAAGGGGTTTTCAGAGGTTGCGGTTTTTTCACATAACTTAAGTAT
>NW_023000785.1:0-875 GCF_900245975.1 Drosophila guanche | reverse complement strand
TTTATAGCAGTATCAATCAACTTTTCAGATAATCAAAGTTTTTTACAACCAAAATTAAGATACTTAAGTTATGTGAAAAAAACACAACACTGAACAAACCTTAAACTAAAAATTACAAAATTACTAGTTCATAAAAAACAAGTTCTGCCATAGAAAATAAAACCAACTTTTCCCGAGTTTTTAAAGTCAAAATTTCGAAAAAAAAAATCTCACAACAATCAACATTTTTTCAGTTCAAAGCTTTTCCGAGACCGTAGGCCAAACCCACGAAAAGTTTGGATCCATTTTATAGCAGTATCAATCAACTTTTCAGATAATCAAAGTTTTTTACAACCACAGTTAAGATACTTAAGTTATGTGAAAAAACAAACCGAAACCTCTGAAAAAACCTTAAACTAAAAATAACAAAATTGTTGGTTCTTAAAAAACAAGTTCTGCCATAGAAAATAAAACCAACTTTTCCCGAGTTTTTAAAGTCAAAATTTCGAAAAAAAAAATCTCACAACAATCAACATTTTTTCAGTTCAAAGCTTTTCCGAGACGGTAGGCCAAAACCACACAGAGTTTGGATCCACTTTATAGCAGTATCAATTAACTTTTCAGATAATCAAAGTTTTTTACAACCAAAATTAAGATACTTAAGTTATGTAAATAAACAAACCACAACCTCTGAAAAAACCTTAAACTAAAAATTACATCCTTAATAAGTTCCTAAAAAACAAGTTCTGCCATAGAAAATAAACCCGACTTTTCCCGAGTTTTTAAAGTAAAAATATCGAAAAAAAAATTTCACAACAATCAACAATTTTGCATTACAAAGCTTTACCCAGACGGTAGGCCAAACCACACAGAGTTTGGATCCATTTTATAGCAGT
>NW_023000784.1:0-875 GCF_900245975.1 Drosophila guanche | reverse complement strand
CAGTTTGGATCCATTTTATAGCAGTATCAAACAACTTTTCAGATAATCAAAGATTTTTTTAATCGAAAATTAAGATACCTAAGTTATGTAAGAAAACAAACCGCAACCTCTGAAAAAACCTTAAACTAAAACTTACTTCCTTAATAAGTTCCTAAAAAACAAGTTCTGCCATAGACTTTTCCTGCGTTTTTAAAGAAAAAAATCGAAAAGAAAAATCTCACATCAATCAACATTTTTGCATTTCAAAGCTTTTCCGAGCCGGTAGTCCAAAACCACACAGAGTTTGGATCCATTTTATAGCAGTATCAATCAACTTTTCAGATAATCAAAGTTTTTTACAACCAAAATTAAGATACTTAAGTTATGGGAAAAAGCAAACCGCAACCTCTGAAAAAACCTGAAACTAAAAATTACATCCTTAATAAGTTCCTAACAAAACAGGTTCTTCCATAGAAAATAAAACCGACTTTTCCCAAGATTTTAAAGTCAAAATTTCGAAAAAAAAAAAATCTCACAACAATCAACATTTTTGCATTTTAAAGCTTTACCCAGACGGTAGGCCAAACCCACACAGAGTTTGGATCCATTTTATAGCTGAATCAATCAACTTTTCTGATAATCAAAGTTTTTTGCAACCAGATCTCAGATACTTAAGTTATGTGAAAAAACAAACCGTAACCTCTGAAAAAAGCTCAAACTTAAAATTACTTCCTTAATAAGTTCTTAAAAAACAAGTTCTGCCATAGAAAATAAAACCGACTTTTCCCAAGTTTTTAAAGTCAAATTTTCGAACAAAATACCTCACAAAACTCAACATTTTTGCATTTCAAAGCTTTACCCAGACGGTAGGCCAAAACCACACAGAGTTTGGATCC
>NW_023000783.1:0-875 GCF_900245975.1 Drosophila guanche | reverse complement strand
ATGAAATTTTGACTTTTAAAACTCGGGAAGAGTCGGGTTTATTTTCTATGGCAGAACTTTATTTTTAAGAATTTATTAAGAAAGCAGTTTTTTGTTTAAGGTTTTTTTAGAGGTAGCGATTTGTTTTTTCACATAACTTAAGTATCTTAATTTTGGTTGTAGAAACTTTGATTATCTGAAAAGTTGATTGATACTGCTATAAAATGGATCCAAACTCTGCGTGGTTTTGGCCTACCGTCTGGGCAAAGCTTTGAAATGCAAGAATGTTGATTTTTGTGAGGTATTTTGTACGAAATTTTGACTTTAAAAATTCGGGAAAGTCGGGTTTATTTTCTATGGCAGAGTTTTTTTCTAAAGAATTTATTAAGAAAGTAATTTTTTGTTTAATGTTTATTTTCTATGGCAGAACATGTTTTTTAAGAACTTGTTAAGGATGTGATTTTAAGTTTAAGGTTTTTTCAGAGGTAGCGGTTTGTTTTTTCACATAACTTAATTATCTTAGATCTGCTAGTAAAGAACTTTGATTATCTACAAAAGTTGATGTATACTGATATAAAGTGGATTCAAACTCTGTGTGGTTTTGGCCTACCGTCTGGGTAAAGCTTTGAAATGCAAAAATGTTGATTTTTGTGAGGTATTTTGTACGAATTTTTGACTTTAAAAACTCGGCGAAAATTCGGGTTTATTTTCTATGGCAGAACTTTAGTTTTAAGAATTTATTAAGAAAACAATTTTTTGTTTAAGGTTTTTTTCAGAGGTAGCGATTTTTTTTTCACATAACTTAAGTATCTTAATTTTGGTTGTAAAAACTTTGATTGATCTGGTTGCAAAAAACTTTGATTATCTGAAAAGTTGATTGATTCTGCTATAAAATG
>NW_023000782.1:0-876 GCF_900245975.1 Drosophila guanche | reverse complement strand
AAAAAAAAAAATCTCACAACAATCCACATATTTGCAATTCAAAGCTTTACCCAGACGGTAGGCCAAAACCACACAGAGTTTGGATCCATTTTATAGTAGAATCAATCAACTTTTCAGATAATCAAAGTTTTTTGCAATCAGATCTAAGATACTTAAATTATGTGAAAAAACCGCAACCTCTGAAAACCCCTTAAGCTTAAAATTACAAAATTGATAGTTCTTAAAAAACAAGTTCTGCCGTAGAAAATAAACCCGACTTTTTCCGAGTTTTTAAAGTCAAAATTTCGAAAAAAAAATCTCACAGCAATCCACGATTTTGCATTTCAAAGCTTTGCCCAGACGGTAGGCCAAAACCACGCAGAGTTTGGATCCATTTTATAGCAGAATCAATCAACTTTTCAGATAATCAAAGTTTTTTACAACCAAAATTAAGATACTTAAGTTATTTGAGAAAACAAACCGCAACCTCTGAAAAAACCTTAAACTAAAAATTGCTTCCTTAATAAGTTCTTAAAAAACAAGTTCTGCCATAAAAAGTAAACCCGACTTTTCCAGAGATTTTAAAGTAAAAATTTCGAAAACAAAAAATCTCACAACAATCAACATTTTTGCATTTTAAAGCTTTACCCAGACGGTAGGCCAAAACCACACAGAGTTTGGATCCATTTTATAGCAGTATCAATCAACTTTTCAGATAATCAAAGTTTTTTACAACCAAAATTAAGAAACTTAAGTTATATGAAAAAACAAACCGCAACCTCTGAAAACACATTAAACTAAAAATTACTTCCTTAATAAGTTCTTAAAAAACATGTTCTGTCATAGAAAATAAACCCGACTTTTTCCGAGTTTTTAAAGTAAAAATTTCGAAAACAA
>NW_023000781.1:0-876 GCF_900245975.1 Drosophila guanche | reverse complement strand
AGAGTTTGGATCCATTTTATAGCAGTATTAATCAACTTTTCAGATAATCAAAGTTTTTTACAACCAAAATTAGGATACTTAAGTTATGTGAGAAAACAAACCGCAACCTTTGAAAAAAGTAAAAATATCGAAAAAAAAAATCCCACATCAAGCAACATTTCTGGATTTCAAAGATTTACCCAAAATGTAGGCCAAAACCACACAGGTTTTGGATCCATTTTATAGCAGTATCAATCAACTTTTCAGATAATCAAAGTTTTTTACAACCAAAATTAGGATACTTAAGTTATGTAAAAAAACAAACCTTAACCTCTGAAAAAAACTTTAAACTTAAAATTCCTTCCTTAATAAGTTCTTAAAAAACAAGTTCTGCCATAGAAAATAAACCCGACTTTTCCCGAGTTTTCAAAGTCAAAAAATCGTAAAAAATACCTCACAAAAATCAACATTTTTGCATTTCAAAGCTTTACCCAGACGATAGGCCCAAACCACACTGAGTTTGGATCCATTTCATAGCAGTATCAATCAACTTTTCAGATAATCAAAGCTTTTTGCAACCAGATCAAAGATACTTAAGTTATGTAAAAAAAACAAACCGCAACCTCTGAAAAAACCTTAAACTAAAAATTACATCCCTAATAAGTTCCTGAAAACAAGTTCTGCCATAGAAAATAAATCGGACTTTTCCCGAGCTTTTAAAGTCAAAATTACGTACAAAATACCTTACAAAAATCAACATTTTTGCATTTCAAAGCTTTACCCAGACGCTAGGCCAAAACCACAAACAGTTTGGATCCATTTTATAGCAGTATCAATCAACTTTTCAGATAATCAAGGTTTTTTACAACCAAAATTAAGATACTTAAGTTATGTGAA
>NW_023000780.1:0-876 GCF_900245975.1 Drosophila guanche | reverse complement strand
TTAAAAAACAAGTTCTGCCATAGAAAATAAAACCGACTTTTCCCGAGTTTTTAAAGTCAAAATTTCGTGAAAAAAAAATCTCACAAAAATCAACATTTTTGCATTTCAAAGCTTTTCCGAGACGGTAGGCCAAAACCACAAAAAGTTTGGATCCATTTAATAGCAGTAACAATCAACTTTTCAGATAATCAAGGGTTTTTACAACCAAAGTTAAGTTACTTAAGTTATGTGAAAAAACAAACCACAACCTCTGAAAAAACCTTAAACTAAAAATTACAAAATTACTAGTTCTTAAAAAACAAGTTCTGCCATAGAAAATAAAACCGACTTTTCCCGAGTTTTTAAAGTCAAAATTTCGAAAAAAAAAATCTCACAACAATCAACATTTTCGCATTTCAAAGCTTTTCCGAGACCGTAGGCCAAAACCACAAACAGTTTGGATCCATTTAATAGCAGTATCAATCAACTTTTCTGATAATCAAAGTTTTTTACATCCAAAATTAAGATACTTAATTTATGTACAAAAACAAACCACAACCTCTGAAAAAACCTTAACCTAAAAATTACAAAATTACTAGTTCTTAAAAAACAAATTCTGCCATAGAAAATAAAACAGACTTTTCCCGAGTTTTTAAAGTCAAAATTTCGTGAAAAAAAAATCTCACAAAAATCAACATTTTTGCATTTTAAAGCTTTTCCGAGACGGTAGGCCAAAACCACAAAAAGTTTGGATCCATTTAATAGCAGTATCAATCAACTTTTCAGATAAACAAAGTTCCATACAACCAGATCTAAGATAACTAGGTTATGTGAAAAAAACAAAACTCAACCTCAAAGTCAAAATTTCGAAAAAAAAAAAAAAAAAAAAAAAAAAAA
>NW_023000779.1:0-876 GCF_900245975.1 Drosophila guanche | reverse complement strand
ATGGCAGAACTTGTTTTTTAGGAACTAGCAATTTTGTAATTTTTAGATTGAGGTTTTTTCAGAGGTTGCGGTTTGTTTTTTCACATAACTTAAGTATCTAAGATCTGGTTGCAAAACACTTTGATTATCAGAAAAGTTGATTGATTCTGCCATAAAATGGATCCAAACTCTGTGTGGTTTTGGCCTACCGTCTGGGTTAAGCTTTGAAATGCAAAAATGTTGATTGATGTGAAATTTTTTTTTCGATATTTTTACTTTAAAAACTCGGGAAAAGTCTGGTTTATTTTCTATGGCAGAACTTGTTTTTTAAGAACTAACAATTTTGTAATTTTTTGTTTTATGTTTTTTCAGAGGTTGCGGTTTGTTTTTTTTACATAACTTAAGTATCTAAGATCTGATTGCAAAAAACTTTGATTATCTGAAAAGTTGATTGATTCTGCTATAAAATGGATCCAAACTCTGTGTGGTTTTGGCCTACCGTCTGGGTAAAGCTTTGAAATGCAAAAATGCAAAATTTCGAAATTTTGACTTTAAAAACTCGGGAAAAGTCGGGTTTATTTTCTATGGCAGAACTTGTTTTTTAAGAACTTATTAAGGAAGTAATTTTAAGTTTAAGGCTTTTTCAGAGGTTGCGGTTTGTTTTTTCACATAACTTAAGTATCTTAGATCTGGTTGCAAAAAAACTTTGATTATCTGAAAAGTTGATTGATACTGCTATAAAATGGATCCAAACTCTGTGTGGTTTTGGCCTACCGTCTGGGTAAAGCTTTGAAATGCAAAAATGTGGATTGTTGTGAGATTTTTTTTCGAAATTTTTACTTTAAAAACTCGGGAGAAGTCGTTTTTATTTTCTATGCCAGAACTTGATTTTTAAGA
>NW_023000778.1:0-876 GCF_900245975.1 Drosophila guanche | reverse complement strand
AGTTTTTAAAGTCAAAATTTCGTACAATATACCTCACAAAAATCAAAATTTTTGCATTTCAAAGCTTTACCCAGACGGTAGGCCAAAATCACACAGAGTTTGGATCCATTTTATAGCAGAATCAATTAACTTTTCTGATAATCAAAGTTTTTTGCAACCAGATCTTAGATACTTAAGTTATGTGAAAAAACAAACCGAAACCTCTGAAAAAATATTAGAAAATAAGACCGACTTTTCCCAAGTTTTTAAAGTCAAAAATTAGGAAAAAAAAATCTCACAACAATCAACATTTTTGCATTTTAAAGCTTTGCCCAGACGGTAGGCTAAAACCACACAGAGTTTGGATCCATTTTACAGCAGTATCAATCAACTTTTCAGATAATCAAATTTTTTTGCAACCAGATCTAAGATACTTAAGTTATGTAAAAAACAAACCGCAACCTCTGAAAAAACCTTAAACTGAAAATTACATCCTTAATTAGTTCCTAAAAAACAAGTTCTGCCATAGAAAATAAACCCGACTTTTCCCGAGTTTTTAAAGTAAAAATATCGAAAAAAAAAAATCTCACATCAATCAACATTTTTGCATTTCAAAGCTTAATCCAGACGGTAGGCCAAAACCACACGAAGTTTGGATCCATTTTATAGCAATAGCAATCAACTTTTCAGATAATCAGAGTTTTTTACAACCAAAATTAAGATACTTAAGTTATGTGTAAAAACAAAGCGCAACCTCTGAAAAAACCTTAAACTTAAAATTACTTACTTACCTAGTTCTTAAAAAACAAGTTCTGCCATAGAAAATAAACCAGAGTTTTTAAAGTCAAAATTTCGTACAATATACCTCACAAAAATCAACATTTTTGCATTTCAAAG
>NW_023000777.1:0-876 GCF_900245975.1 Drosophila guanche | reverse complement strand
GGAAAAGCTTTGAAATGCTAAAATGTTGATTGTTGTGAGATTTTATTTTATCGAAATTTTGACTTTAAAAACTCGGGAAAAGTCGGGTTTATTTTCTATGGCAGAACTTGTTTTTTAAGAACTTATTAAGGATGTAATTTTTAGTTTAAGGTTTTTTCAGAGGTTGGGGTTTGTTTTTTCACATAACTTAAGTATCTTAGATCTGGTTGTAAAGATTTTTGATTATCTGAAAAGTTGATTGATGCTGCTATGAAGTGGATGCAAACTGTGTGTGGTTTTGGTCTACCGTCTTGGAAAAGCTTTGAAATGCTAAAATGTTGATTGTTGTGAGATTTTATTTTATCGAAATTTTGACTTTAAAAACTCGGGAAAAGTCGGGTTTATTTTCTATGGCAGAACTTGTTTTTTAAGAACTTATTAAGGATGTAATTTTTAGTTTAAGTTTTTTTCAGAGGTTGGGGTTTGTTTTTTCACAAAACTTAAGTATCTTAATTTTGGTTGTAAAGAACGTTGATTATCTGAAAAGTTGAGTGGTGCTGCTATGAAGTGGATCCAAACTGTGTGTGGTTTTGGCCTACCGTCTCGGAAAGGCTTTGAAATGCTAAAATGTTGATTGTTGTGAGATTTTATTTAATCGAAATTTTGACTTTAAAAACTCGGGAAAGGTCGTTTTAATGTTCTATGGCAGAACTAGTTTTTTAAGAACTTATTAAGGATGTAATTTTTAGCTTAAGGGTTTTTCAGAGGTTGCGGTTTGTTTTTTCACATAACTTAAGTATCTTAGATCTGGTTGTAAAGATTTTTGATTATCTGAAAAGTTGATTGATGCTGCTATGAAGTGGATCCAAACTGTGTGTGGTTTTGGTCTACCGTCTT
>NW_023000776.1:0-876 GCF_900245975.1 Drosophila guanche | reverse complement strand
CAAAACCACAAAAAGTTTGGATCCATTTAATAGCAGTATCAATCAACTTTTCAGATAATCAAAGTTTTTTACATCCAAAATTAAGATACTCAAGTTATGTGAAAAAACGAACCGCAACCTCTGAAAAAACCTTAAACTAAAAATTACAAAATTACTAGTTCTTAAAAAACAAGTTCTGCCATAGAAAATAAAACCGACTAATCCCGAGTTTTAAAGTCAAAATTTCGAAAAAAAAATCTCACAACAATCCACATTTTTGCATTTCAAAGCTTTTCGAGACGGTAGGCCAAAACCACTCAGAGTTTGGATCCATTTTATAGCAGTATCAATCAACTTTTCAGATAATCAAAGTTTTTTACAACCAAAATTAAGATACTTAAGTTATGTAGAAAAACAACCTGCAACCTCTGAAAAAACCTTAATTTAAAAATTACAAAATTACTAGTTCTTAAAAAACAAGTTCTGCCATAGGAAATAAAACCGACTTTTCCCGAGTTTTTAAAGTCAAAATTTCGAGAAAAAAAAATCTTACAAAAATCAACATTTTTGCATTTCAAAGCTTTTCCGAGACGGTAGGCCAAAACCACAAAAAGTTTGGATCCATTTAATAGCAGTATCAATCAACTTTTCAGATAATCAAGGGCTTTTACAACCAAAATTAAGATACTTAAGTTATATGAAAAAACAAACCACAACCTCTGAAAAAACCTTAAACTAAAAATTACAAAATTACTAGTTCTTAAAAAACAAGTTCTGCCATAGAAAATAAAACCGACTTTTCCCTAGTTTTTAAAGTCAAAATTTCGAAAAAAAAAATCTCACAACAATCAACATTTTTGCATTTCAAAGCTTTTCCGAGACCGTAGGCCAAAACCA
>NW_023000775.1:0-877 GCF_900245975.1 Drosophila guanche | reverse complement strand
ACACAAACACTTCAATATTATTCGTATATAGTAACAATTATATACATATCAAACCATATAAAGTATCAGACATTGCCATCTAGGTATTTTCCCCATATCATATGTAAGGACAAATTTTAAATTGTTCATCATATGAAATATACCAAGCACGACACCACTCCCTATAGAGGTTTTTTGCCACGGCTTCCGCAAATCGGGTGATTACAATCGAGAGTGCCCCTTAACAGTCATTTGTTCTCGTATTTTATACAAGAAACACACAAACACTTCAATATTATTCGTATATAGTAACAACTATACACATATCCAACCAAATAAAGTATCAGACATTGCCGGCTAGGTATTTTCCACATTTCATATGTAAAGACAAATTTTAAGTTTTTCATCATATGAAATATACCAAGCACGACACCACTCCCTATAGAGGTTTTTTGCCACGGCTTCCGCAAATCGGGTGCTTACATTCGAGAGTGCCCCATAACAGTCATTTGTTTTCGTATTTTAATACAAGAAACACGCAAACACTTCAATATTATTCGTATATAGTAACAACTATACACATATCCAACCCAATAAAGTATCAGACATTGCAGGCTAGGTATTTTCCCCATATCATATGTAAGGACAAATTTTTAATTGTTCATCATATGAAATATACCAAGCACGACACCACTCCCAATAGAGGTTTTTTGCCACGGCTTCCGCAAACCGGGTGCCTTCAATAGGGAGTGCCTCTTAGTAGTCATTTGTTCTCGTATTTTAATAAAAGAAACACGCAAACACTTCAATATTATTCGTTTATAGTAACAATTATATACATATCAAACCATATAAAGTATCAGACATTGCCATCTAGGTATTTTCCCCATATCATATG
>NW_023000774.1:0-877 GCF_900245975.1 Drosophila guanche | reverse complement strand
TTCAACATATAAAACATACCCAGCACGATACCACTCCCTATATAGGTTTTTTGCCACGGCTTCCGCAAATCGGGTGCCTACATCAGGGAGTTCCCCTTAACAGTCATTTCTTCTAGTATTTTAATAAAAGAAAAACACAAACACTTCAATGTTATTCATATATAGTAACAACTATATACATATCCAACCAAATAAAGAATCAGACATTGTCAGCTAGGTATTTTCCCCCATATCATATGTAAAGACAAAATTTAAAATTTTTCATCAGATGATATATATCAAGTCGGACACCAGTGCATATACAGGTTTTTCCCCAGGGTCACGGCTAACATATGAAAAATCATACAGAATATCATATCGTACATTATCGTTTCTTTATAATCAAATCATGCTGAAGTTATATTATACATGTATATGGGAAACATGCCCAATCAACCATCAAAGCCATTATACATTTTGTATTTATATCAATACAATGCCCATTTCATATGAAAGGCCATACAGTACAGTATATCATATCGTACCTTATCGTTTCTTCATAATCAAATCATGCTGAAGTTATATTATACATGTATATGGGAAACATGCCCAATCAACCATCATAACCAATATACATCTTGTATTTATATTAAAACAATGCCTATTTCATATGAAAGGCCATACAGTACAGTATATCATATCGTACATTATCGTTTCTTCATAATCAAATCATGCTGAAGTTATATTATACATGTATATGGGAAACATGCCCAATCAACCATCAAAGCCATTATACATTTTGTATTTATATCAATACAATGCCCATTTCATATGAAAGGCCATACAGTACACTATATCATATCGTACATTATCGTTTCTTCATAATCAAATCATGCTG
>NW_023000773.1:0-877 GCF_900245975.1 Drosophila guanche | reverse complement strand
ATTTTGGTTGTAAAAACTTTGATTATCTGAAAAGTTTATTGATACTGCTATAAAATGGATCCAAACTCTGTGTGGTTTTGGCCTACCGTCTGGGTAAAGCTTTGAAATGCAAAAATGTTGATTGTTGTGAGATTTTTTTTTCCGAAATTTTTACTTTAAAAACTCGGGAAAAGTCGGGTTTATTTTCTATGGCAGAACTAGTTTTTTAAGAACTTATTAAGGATGTAATTTTAAGTAAAAGGTTTTTTCAGATGTTACGGTTTGTCTTTTCACATAATTTAAGTATCTTAGATCTGGTTGTAAAGAACTCTGATTATTTGAAAAAGTTGATTGATACTGATATAAAGTGGATTCAAACTCTGTGTGGTTTTGGCCTACCGTCTGGGCAAAGCTTTGAAATGCAAAAATGTTGATTTTTGCGAGGTATTTTTAACGAAATTTTGACTTTAAAAACTTGGGAAGAATCGGGTTTATTTTCAATGGCAGAACTTTTCTTTTAAGTATTTTCAAAGATTGTACTTTTTTGTTTAAGGTTTTTTAGAAGTAGCGCTTTGTTTTTTCACATAACTTAAGTATCTTAATTTTTGTTGTAAAAACTTTGGTTATCTGAAAAGTGGATTGATACTGCTATAAAACGGATCCAAAATCTGTGTGGTTTTGGCCTACCGTCTGGACAAGGCTTTGAAATGCAAAAATGTTTATTTTTGTGAGGTATTTTGTACGAAATTTTTACTTTAAAAACTCGGGAAAAGTCGGGTTTATTTTCTATGGCAGAACTTGTTTTTTAAGAATTTATTAAGAAAGTAATTTTTTGTTTAAGGTTTTTTCAGAGGTAGCGATTTGTTTTTTCACATAACTTAAGTATCCTAATTTTGGT
>NW_023000772.1:0-877 GCF_900245975.1 Drosophila guanche | reverse complement strand
TCAATTGAGCCCTGTCTGCCTGTCCGTCTGTCTGTCCGTCCGTCTTGTTGAGCACCTGAATCTCAGAGACTATAAAAGCTAGAGCCACCAAATTATGCATCCAGACTTCTGTATGCTCACACTGTTACAAGTGTATTTAAAAAATGTGCCCCGCCCCCTTCCGCCCCCGCAAAAGAGCGAAAACCTCCCAAAATCTACAATTTTAAAGATAAAAGAAAACTAAAAACGCCATTCTGTAGGGAATGTCCATATCTATCAGATAAATAAATTGGGATCCGATTTGATCATTATTATAGCCAGAAAGAAGAAATTAATTAGCAGTGGCTAAACCCACACTGTCCTGCAGCTTTTGTTGTTCTTTTCACATTCTCTCATTCACACTCTGCTTCACTCGGCCTCTGCCTCTGCCGACTTTAAAGCACCCCCCCCCACCCTCACAGCTTATATTTGTTTTATACCCGGTACTCGAAGAGTAAATAGGGTATATTGTATTTGTGCACAAAGTTAATGTATGTAACACACAGAAGGAATCATTTCCGACCCCATAAAGTTTATATATTCTTGGTCACCATCAATAGCCGAGTCAATTGAGCCCTGTCTGCCTGTCCGTCTGTCTGTCCGTCCGTCTTGTTGAGCACCTGAATCTCAGAGACTATAAAAGCTAGAGCCACCAAATTATGCATCCAGACTTCTGTATGCTCACACTGTTACAAGTGTATTTAAAAAATGTGCCCCGCCCCCTTCCGCCACCGCAAAAGGGCGAAAACCTCCCAAATCTACAATTTTAAGATAAAAGAAAACTAAAAACGCCATTCTGTAGGGAATGTCCATATCTATCAGATCACCAAATTGGGATCCGATTGGATCATTATTATAG
>NW_023000771.1:0-877 GCF_900245975.1 Drosophila guanche | reverse complement strand
AATTACAAAATTGCTAGTTCTTAAAAAACAAGTTCTGCCATAGAAAATAAAACCAACTTTTCCCAAGTTTTTAAAGACAAAATTTCGAAAAAAAAAATCTCACTACAATCCACATTTTTGCATTTCAAAGCTTTTCGAGACGGTAGGCCAAAACCACTCAGAGTTTGGGTCCATTTTATAGCAGTATCAATCAACTTTTTAGATACTCAAAGTTTTTTACAACCACAGTTAAGATACTTAAGTTATGTTAAAAAACAAACCGAAACCTCTGAAAAAACCTTAAACTAAAAATTACAAAATTGCTAGTTCTTAAAAAACAAGTTCTGCCATAGAAAATAAAACCAACTTTTCCCAAGTTTTTAAAGACAAAATTTCGAAGAAAAAAAAATCTCACAACAATCAACATTTTTGCATTTCAACGCTTTTCCGAGACGGTATGCCAAAACCACAAACAGTTTGGATCCATTTAATAGCAGTATCAATCAACTTTTTAGATAATCAAGGTTTTTTACAACCAAAATTAAGATTCTTAAGTTATGTGAAAAAACAAACCGCAACCTATGAAAAATCAAAGTAATCAAAGTTCTTTACAATCAGGTCTAAGATGGTTAAGTTATGTGAAAAAACAAATCGCTACTTCTAAAAAACCTTAAACAAAAAAGTAAAAAACTTTGAAATTTTTTAAAAGAAAAGTTCTTCCATAGAAAATAACCCCGACTTTTCCCGAATTTTTAAAGTCAAAATTTTGTAAAAAATACCCCACAAAAATCAACATGTTTGCATTTCAAAGCTTTACCCAGACGGTAGGCCAATACCACACAGTTTGGATCCATTTTATAGCAGTATCAATCAACTTTTCAGATAATCAAAGTTTTTT
>NW_023000770.1:0-877 GCF_900245975.1 Drosophila guanche | reverse complement strand
AACCTCTGAAAAAACCTTAAATCAAAAATTACAAAATTGCTAGTTCCTAAAAAACAAGTTCTGCCATAGAAAATAAACCCGACTTTTCCGGAGTTCTTAATGTCAAAATTTGGGAAAAAAAAAAATCTCACAACAATCGACATTTTTGCATTTCAAAGCTTTACCCAGACGGTAGGCCAAAACCACAGAGAGTTTGGATCCATTTTATAGCAGTATCAATCAACTTTTCAGATAATCAAAGTTTTTTGCAACCAGATCTAAGATACTTAAGTTATGTAAAAAAACAAACCGCAACCTCTGAAAAAACCTTAAACTTAAAATAACTTCCTTAATAAGTTCTTAAAAAACAAGTTCTGCCATAGAAAATAAAACCGACTTCTCCCGAGTTTTTAAAGTCAAAATTTCGAAAAAAAATCTCACAACAATCGACATTTTTGCATTTCAAAGCTTTACCCAGACGGTAGGCCAAAACCACAAACAGTTTGGATCCATTTTATAGCATAATCAATCAACTTTTCTGATAATCAAAGTTTTTTGCAACCAGATCTTAGATACTTAAGTTATGTGAAAAAACAAACCGCAACCTCTGAAAAAACCTTAAACTAAAAATTACAAAAATGCTAGTTCTTAAAAAACAAGTTCTGCCATAGAAAATAAAACCGACTTTTCCCAAGTTTTTAAAGTCAAAATTTCGTAGAAAATACCTCACAAAAATCAACATTTTTGCATTTCAAAGCTTTACCCAGACGGTAGGCCAAAATCACACAGAGTTTGGATCCATTTTATAGCATAATCAATCAACTTTTCTGATAATCAAAGTTGTTTGCAACCAGATCTTAGATACTTAAGTTATGTGAAAAAACAAACCGCAACCTCT
>NW_023000769.1:0-877 GCF_900245975.1 Drosophila guanche | reverse complement strand
TTAGAGGTTGCCGCTTTGTTTTTTCACATTACTTAAGTATCTTAATATTGGTTGTAAAAAACTTTGATTATCTGAAAAGTTGATTGATACTACTATAAAATGGATCCAAACTCTGTGTGGTTTTGGCCTACCGTCTCGGAAAAGCTTTGAAATGCAAAAATGTTGATTGATGTGAGATTTTTTTTTTTCGATATTTTTACTTCAAAAATTCCGGGAAAAGTCGGGTTTAATTTCTATGGCAGAACTTGTTTTTTAGTAACTTATTAAGGATGTAATTTTTAGTTTAAGGTTTTTTCAGAGGTTGCGTTTTGTTTTTTTACATAACTTAAGTGTCTTAGATCTGGTTGCAAAAAACTTTGATTATCTGAAAAGTTGATTGATATATAAAATGGATCCAAGCTCTATGTGGTTTTGGCCTACCGTCTCGGAAAAGCTTTGAAATGCAAATTTTGACTTTAAGAACTCGGGAACAGTAGGGTTTATTTTCAATGGCAGAACTTTTTTTGAAGAATTATTAAAGTATGTACTTTATTGTTTAAGGTTTTTTTTAGAGGTAGTGGTTTCTTTTTCATATAACTTAATGGTCTTAGATCTGGTTGTAAGGAACTATTTATATCTAAAAAGTTGATTTATACGGCTATAAAGTGGATCCAAACTCTGTGTGGGTTTGGCCTACTATCTCGGTTAACCTTTGACATGCATCCATGTTGATTTTTGTGAGATATTTTTTCGATACTTTGAGTTTAACTTTGACTTTGTTTTGCCTTACCGTCTGGCTAATATAAAGCTATGAAACTAAAAACGGTTGATTTTTTTAAATATTTTTTTACGACATTTTGAGTTTAAGAACTCGGGAAAAGTCGGGTTTATTTTCTAT
>NW_023000768.1:0-877 GCF_900245975.1 Drosophila guanche | reverse complement strand
ATTATCTGAAAAGTTGATTGATACTGCTATAAAATGGATACAAACTCTGTGTGGTTTTGGCCTACCGTCTGGGTAAAGCTTTGTAATGCAAAATTCTTGATTGTTGTGAGATTTTTTTTTCCAAATTTTGACTTTAAAAACTCGGGAAAAGTCGGGTTTATTTTCTATGGCAGAACTTGTTTTTTTAGGAACTTATTAAGGATGTCATTTTTGGTTTAAGGTTTTTTCAGAGGTTGCTGTTTGTTTTTTCACATTCCTTAAGTATCTTAATTTTGGTTGTAAAAAACTTTGATTATCTGAAAAGTTGATTGATACTGCTATAAAATGGATCCAAACTGTTTGTGGAGTTGGCCTACCGCCTGGGTAAGGATTTGAAATGCAAAAATGTTGATTGATGTGAGATTTTTTGTTCGATATTCTTACTTTAAAAACTCGGGCAAAAGTCGGGTTTATTTTCTATGGCAGAACTTGTTTTTTAGGAACTTATTAAGGATGTCATTTCTAGTTTAAGGTTTTTTCAGAGGTTGCGTTTTGTTTTTTCACATAACTTAAATATTTTAATTTTGGTTGTAAAAAACTTTAATTATCTGAAAAGCTGATTGATACTGCTATAAAATGGATCCAAACTCTGTGTGGTTTTGGCCTACCGTCTCGGTTAAGCTTTAAAATGCAAAAATTCTTATTGTTGTGAGATTTTTTGTTTTCGAAATTTTTACTTTAAAAACTCAAAAAAAGTCGGTTTTATTTTCTATGGCAGAACTTTTTTTTAAGAACTTATTTAAAAACTCAAAAAAAGTCGGGTTTATTTTCTATGGCAGAACTTTTTTTTAAGAACTTATTAAGGAAGTAATTTTTAGTTTAAGGTTTTTTTTAGAGG
>NW_023000767.1:0-877 GCF_900245975.1 Drosophila guanche | reverse complement strand
GGACATGTCTACGATTAGTCCCAGACGGATCGCAGGCTTCATAAGGGCATCCGGATGGGATAATGGATAAAATAGGGTCTCACGAAGGAGAAGGGAACAAAGCATGCGGTATCACAATGGGCCGAAACCGGCCTAGGTGTGTCGGGTCTCTGACAACCCCGACAGCCGCCTCAACCCAACCTAACCTAACCTACTTAAGCTATGTGAAAAAACAAACCGCCACCTCTTAAAAACCTTAAACAAAAAAGTACAAACTTTGAAAATTCTTAAGAGAAAAGTTCTGCCATAGAAAATAAACCCGACTCTTCCCGAATTTTCAAAGTCAACATTTGGTTCAAAATACCTCACAAAAATCAACATTTTTGCATTTCAAAGCTTTACCCAGACGGTAGGCCAAAACCACACAGAGTTTGGATCCACTTTATAGCAGTATCAATCAACTTTTCAGATAATCAAAGTTCTTTACAACCAGATCTTCGATACTTAAGATATGTAAAAAAACAAACCGCAACCTCTGGAAAAACCTTAAACTAAAAATTACATCCTTAATAAGTTCTTAAAAAACAAGATCTGCCTTTCTATTATAAACCCTACTTTTCCCGACTTTTTAAAGTCAAAATTTCAACAACAAAAAATATCACAACAATCAACATTTTTTCATTTCACGGTAGGCCAAATCCACACAGAGTTTGGATCCATTTTATAGCAGTATCAATCAACTTTTCAGATAATCAAAGTTTTTTATTACCAAAATTAAGATACTTAAGTTATGTGAAAAAACAAACCGCAACGTCTGAAAAAATCTTAAACTAAAAATTACATCTTTAATAAGTTCTTAAAAAACAAGTTCTGCCATAGAAAATAAACCCGACTTTTC
>NW_023000766.1:0-877 GCF_900245975.1 Drosophila guanche | reverse complement strand
GGGGGGGGGTGGTTTAAAGTCGGCAGAGGCAGAGGGACGACAGAGGCAGAGGCCGAGTGAAGCGGAGTGTGAATGAAAGAATGTGAAAAGAACAACAAAAGCTGCAGGACAGTGTGGGTTTAGCCACTGCTAATTAATTTCTTCTTTCTGTCTATAATAATGATCCAATCGGATCCCAATTTGGTGATCTGATAGATATGGCCATTCCCTACAGAATGGCGTTTTTATTTTTCTTCTATCTTTGAAATTGTGGATTTGGGAGGTTTTCGCCCTTTTGCGTGGGCGGAAGGGGGCGGGGCACGTTTTTTAAATACACTTGTAACAGTGTGAGCATACAGAAGTCTGGATGCAAAATTTGGTGGCTCTAGCTTTTATAGTCTCTGAGATTCAGGTGCTCAACAAGACGGACGGACAGACGGACGGACAGACGGACGGACAGACGGACGGACAGACAGGGCTCAATCGACTCGGCTATTGATGGTGATCAAGAATCAAAACACTTTATGGGGTCGGAAACGACTCCTTCTGTGTGTTACATACATTAACTTTGTGCACAAATTCAATACACCCTATTTACTCTTCGAGTAACGGGTACAAAACAAATTTAAGCTGCGTGAGGGGGGGGGGGGGTGGTTAAAAGTCGGCAGAGGCAGAGGTTAATTAATTTCTTCTTTCTAAATATAATAATGATCCAATCAGATCCTAATTTGGTGATCTGATAGATATGGCCATTCCCTACAGAATGGCGTTTTTAGTTTTCTTCTATCTTTGAAATTGTGGATTTGGGAGGTTTTCGCCCTTTTCCGTGGGCGGAAGGGGGCGGGGCACATTTTTTAAATACACTTGTAACAGTGTGAGCATACAAAAGTCTGTATGC
>NW_023000765.1:0-878 GCF_900245975.1 Drosophila guanche | reverse complement strand
CAAACTCTGTGTGGGTTTGGCCTACCGTCTCGGTAAAGCTTTGAAATGCAAACATGTTGATTTTTGTGAGGTATTTTTTACAAAATTTTGACTTTAAAAATTCGGGAAAAGTCGGGTTTATTTTCTATGGAAGAACTTTTCTTTTAAAAATTTTCAAAGTTTGTTACTTTTTTGTTTAAGGTTTTTTAGAAGTAGCAGTTTGTTTTTTCACATAATTTAACCATCTTAGACCTGGTTGTAAAGAACTTTGATTACTTTGATTTTTCATAGGTTGCGGTTTGTTTTTTCACATAACTTAAGTATCTTAATTTTGGTTGTTAAAAAGCTTGATTATCTAAAAAGTTGATTGATACTGCTATTAAATGGATCCAAACTGTTTGTGGTTTTGGCCTACCGTCTCGGAAAAGCTTTGAAATGCAAAAATGTTGATTGTTGTGAGATTTTTTTCCTTCGAAATTTTGACTTTAAAAACTCGGGAAAAGTCGGTTTTATTTTCTATGGCAGAACTTGTTTTTTAAGAACTTGCAATTTTGTAATTTTTAGTTTAAGGTTTTTTCAGATGTTGCGGTTGGTTTTTCACATAACTTAAGTATCTTAACTTTGGTTGTAAAAAACTTTGATTATCTGAAAAGTTGATTGATTCTGCTATAAAATGGATCCAAACTCTGTGTGGGTTTGTCCTACCGTCTCGGTAAAGCTTTAAAATGCAAAAATGTTAATTTTTGTGAGGTATTTGGACGAAATTTTGACTTTAAAAACTCGGGTTTATTTTCTATGGCAGAACTTGTTTTTTAAGAACTTATTAAGAAAGTAATTTTAAGTTTAAGGTTTTTTCAGAGGTTGTGGTTTGTTTTTTCACATAACTTAAGTATCTTAAT
>NW_023000764.1:0-878 GCF_900245975.1 Drosophila guanche | reverse complement strand
TCCTTAATAAGTTCTTAAAAAACAAGTTCTGCCATAGAAAATAAACCCGACTTTTCCCGAGTTTTTAAAGTAAAAATTTCGTACAAAATACCTCACAAAAATAAACATTTTTGCATTTCAAAGCTTTGCCCAGACGGTAGGCCAAAACCACACAGATTTTGGATCCATTTTATAGCAGCATCAATCAGCTTTTCAGATATCCAAAGTTTTTACAACAAAAATAAAGATACTTAAGTTATGTGAAGAAACAAAGCGCTACTTCTAAAAAACCTTAAACAAAAAAGTACAAACTTTGAAAATTCCTATAAGAAAAGTTCTGCCATAGAAAATAAACCCGACTTTTCCCGAGTTTTTAAAGTCAACATTTCGTACAAAATACCTCACAAAAATCAACATTTTTGCATTTCAAAGCTTTGCCCAGACGGTAGGCCAAAACCACACAGATTTTGGATCCATTTTATAGCAGCATCAATCAGCTTTTCAGATATCCAAAGTTTTTACAACAAAAATAAAGATACTTAAGTTATGTGAAGAAACAAACCGCAACCTCTGAAAAAACCTTAAACTAAAAATTACATCCTTAATAAGTTCCTAAAAAACAAGTTCTGCCATAGAAAATAAACCCGAGTTTTTAAAGTCAAAATTTCTACAAAATATCTCACAAAAATCAACATTTTTGCATTTCAAAGCTTTACCCAGACGGTAGGCCAAAACCACACAGAGTTTGGATCCATTTTATAGCAGAATCAATCAACTTTTCAGATAATCAAAGTTTTTGCAACCAGATCTAAGATACTTAAGTTATGTAAAAAAACAAACCGCAACCTCTGAAAAAACCTTAAACTAAAAATTACATCCTTAATAAGTTCCTAAAAAAA
>NW_023000763.1:0-878 GCF_900245975.1 Drosophila guanche | reverse complement strand
AATTAAGATACTTAAGTTATGTGAAAAAACGAACCGCAACCTCTAAAAAAACTTTAAACTAAAAATTACAAAATTGCTAGTTCTTAAAAAACAAGTTCTGCCATAGAAAATAAAACCAACTTTTCCCAAGTTTTTAAAGTCAAAATTTCGAAAAAAAAAATCTCACAACAATCCACATTTTTGCATTTCAAAGCTTTTCCGAGACGGTAGGCCAAAAGCACACAGAGTTTGGATCTACTTTATAGCAGTATCAATCAACTTTTCAGATAATCAAAATTTTTTACAACCAAAATTAAGATACTTAAGTTATGTAAAAAAACGAACCGCAACCTCTGAAAAAACCTTAAACGAAAAATTACAAAATTGCTAGTTCTTAAAAAACAAGTTCTGCCATAGAAAATAAATCCAACTTTTCCCGAGTTTTTAAAGTCAAAATTTCGAAAAAAAAAAATATCATAACAATCCACATTTTTGCATTTCAAAGCTATTCGAGACGGTAGGCCAAAACCACTCAGAGTTTGGATCCATTTTATAGCAGTATCAATCAACTTTTCAGATAATCAAAGTTTTTTACAACCACAGTTAAGATACTTAAGTTATGTGAAAAAACAAACCGAAACCTCGGAAAAAACATTAAACTAAAAATTACAAAATTGCTAGTTCTTAAAAAAGAGTTCTGCCATAGAAAATAAAACCGACTTTTCCCGAGTTTTTAAAGTCAAAATTTCGAAAAAAAAAAAAAAAAATCTCACAACAATCAACATTTTTTCATTTCAAAGCTTTTCCGAGACCGTAGGCCAAAACCACAAACAGTTTGAATCCATTTAATAGCAGTATCAATCAACTTTTCAGATAATCAAAGTTTTTTACATCCAAAA
>NW_023000762.1:0-878 GCF_900245975.1 Drosophila guanche | reverse complement strand
CTTATTAAGGAAGTAATTTTCAGTTTAAGGTTTTTTCAGAGGTTGCGGTTTGTTTTCTCAAATAACTTTAGTATCTTAATTTTGGTTTTACAAAACTTTGATTATCTGAAAAGTTGATTGATACTGCTATAAAATGGATCCAAATTCTGTGTGGTTTTGGCCTACCGTCTGGGTAAAGCTTTGAAATGCAAAAATGTTGATTGTTGTGAGATATTTTGTTTTCGAAATGTTTACTTTAAAAACTCATTAAAAGTCGGGTTTATTTTCTCTGGCAGAACTTGTTTTTTAAGAACTTATTAAGGAAGCAATTTTTAGTAGCAAAAATGTGGATTGTTGTGAGATTTTTTTTTTTCGAAATTTTGACTTTAAACACTCGGGAAAAGTCGGATTTATTTTCTATGGCAGAACTTGTTTTTTAAGAATTAGCAATTTTGAAATTTTTAGTTTAAGGTTTTTTTAGAGGTTGCGGTTTGTTTTTTTACATATCTTAAGTATCTTAATTTTGGTTGTAAAAAACTTTGATTATCTGAATAGTTGATTGATTCTGCTATAAAATGGATCCAAACTCTGTGTGGTTTTGGCCTACCGTCTGGGTAAAGTTTTGAAATGCAAAAATGTTGATTTTAGTGAGATTTTTTGTTTTCGAAATTTTTACTTTAAAAACTCGGGAAAAGTCGGCTTTATTTTCTATGGCAGAACTTGTTTTTTAAGAACTTATTAAGGAAGTAATTTTCAGTTTAAGGTTTTTTCAGAGGTTGCGCTTTGTTTTCTCAAATAACTTAAGTATCTTAATTTTGGTTGTAAAAAACTTTGATTATCTGAAAAGTCGATTGATACTGCTATGGAATTAATCCAACTTCTGTGTGGTTTTGGCCTAC
>NW_023000761.1:0-878 GCF_900245975.1 Drosophila guanche | reverse complement strand
TTATAGCAGTATCAATCAACTTTTCAGATAATCAAAGTTTTTTACAACCAAAATTAAGATACGTAAGTTATGTGAAAAAACAAACCGCAACCTCTGAAAAAACAGTAAACTAAAAATTACTTCCTTAAAAAGTTTCTAAAAAACAAGTTCTGTCATAGAAAATAAACCCGACTTTTCCCGAGTTTTTAAAGTAAAAATTTCGAAAAAAAAAATCTCACAACAATCCACATTTTTGCATTTCAAAGCTTTTCCGAGACGGTAGGCCAAAAACCACACAGAGTTTGTATCCATTTTATAGCAGGATCAATCAACTTCTCAGATAATCAAAGTTTTTTACAACCAAAATTAAGATACGTAAGTTATGTGAAAAAACAAACCGCAACCTCTGAAAAAACAGTAAACTAAAAATTACTTCCTTAAAAAGTTTCTAAAAAACAAGTTCTGCCATAGAAAATAAACCCGACTTTTCCCGAGTTTTTAAAGTAAAAATATCGAAAAAAAAAATCTCACATCAATCAACATTTTTGCATTTCAAAGCTTTACCCAGACGGTAGGCCAAAACCTCAAACAGTTTGGATCCATTTTATAGCAGTATCAATCAACTTTTCAGATAATCAAAGTTTTTTACAACCAAAATTAAGATACGTAAGTTATGTGAAAAAACAAACCGCAACCTCTGAAAAAACATTAAACTAAAAATTACTTCCTTAAAAAGTTTATAAAAAACAAGTTCTGCCATAGAAAATAAACCCGACTTTTCCCGAGTTTTTAAAGTAAAAATTTCGGAAAAAAAATCTCAAAACAATCCACATTTTTGCATTTCAAAGCTTTTCCGAGACGGTAGGCCAAAACCACACAGAGTTTAGATCCATTTTATA
>NW_023000760.1:0-878 GCF_900245975.1 Drosophila guanche | reverse complement strand
TTATTTTCTATGGAAGAACTTTTCTTTTAAGAACTTATTAAGGAAGTAATTTTTAGTTTAAGGTTTTTTTTAGAGCTTGCGGTTTTTTTTTTTCATAACTTAAGTATCTTAGATCTGGTTGCAAAAAAAAAATTTGATTATCTGAAAAGTTGATTGATTCTGCTGTAAAATGGATCCAAACTCTGTGTGGTTTTGGCCTACCGTCTGGGAAAAGCTTTGAAATGCAAAAATGTTTATTTTTGTGAGGTATTTTGTACGACATTTTTACTTTAAAAACTCGGGAAAAGTCGGGTTTATTTTCTATGGCAGAACTTGTTTTTTAAGAACTTATTAAGGATTTAATTTTTATTTTAAGGTTTCTTTAGAGGTTGCGGTTTGTTTTTTCACATAACTTAAGTATCTTAATTTTGGTTACAAAAAACTTTGATTATCTGAAAAGTTGATTGATTCTGCTATAAAGTAGATCCAAACTCTGTGTGGTTTTGGCCTACCGTCTCGGAAAAGCTTTGAAATGCAAAAATGTGGGTTGTTGTGAGATTTTTTTCGAAATTTTGACTTTAAAAACTCGGGAAAAGTTGGTTTTATTTTCTATGGCAGAACTTGTTTTTTTAAAAACTAGCAATTTTGTAATTTTTAGTTTAAGGTTTTTTCAGAGGTTGCGGTTCGTTTTTTCACATATCTTAAGTATCTTAATTTTGGTTGTAAAAAACTTTGATTATCTGAAAAGTTGATTGATACTGCTATAAAATGGATCCAAACTGTGTGGTATTGGCCTACCGTCTGGGTAAAGCTTTGAAATGAAAAAATGTTGATTGATGTGAGATTTTTTTTCGATATTTTTACTTTGAAAACTCGGGAAAAGTCGGGTTTATTTTCTA
>NW_023000759.1:0-878 GCF_900245975.1 Drosophila guanche | reverse complement strand
TGGCCGGGAAGAATCAGTCTAACACAGAGGAATTCCAGGTCTTGTGAGACCTGGACTATGAAAAGTTCCGACGTAAAGATAAAGTTTACTGCAATCAGAACCCCTCCTCCACGTCGAGACGAACGATCATTCCTATAAATTGTGTACCGATCTGCCAAAACTTCGGAACTAAGAATGTCCGGCTTTAACCAGGTTTCGGTAAAAACAATAACATGGGATGAAAATGTGAAACTATCCATAAAAAGAGTGCTCAGCTTACTACGTAAGCCGCGAGCATTTTGATAGGCTACAAAGAGGGATGTTAGTTTTTTGACTGCAAGGAATTGCAGTGGGAAGAGGGGAATAGAGCAGAGGAGGAAGGACCACTGGCCTCACTACTAGGAAGACTTATGGGGGGCCTATTTTTCTTCTTAGCCTTAAACTCTTTCACAACCAGGTGCTCTGGCCAAAATTTGGAAGAGCAAATGGTCCCGAAATGAGTTGAAGACACGCTAATCTTGAAAGAGGATATCTCCCTGGCATATGAGAAATTAAACTTCTCCACCTTTAAGCCAACGGCTTTTATTTTGCTTTGTATAAAAGCAGTTACATCATTAGATGTGAGGTCAGGGGCAAGCCGAGAGACAAAAAATACACTTGTAACAGTGTGAGCATACAGAAGTCTGGATGCATAATTTGGTGGCTCTAGCTTTTATAGTCTCTGAGATTCAGGTGCTCAACAAGACGGACGGACAGAAGGACAGACGGAAGGACAGACGGACAGACAGACAGGGCTCAATCGACTCGGCTATTGATGGTGATCAAGAATATATACACTATATGGGGTCGGAAACGATTCCTTCTGTGTGTTACATACATTAACTTTGTGCACAAATACA
>NW_023000758.1:0-878 GCF_900245975.1 Drosophila guanche | reverse complement strand
TTGGTTTTATTTTCTATGGCAGAACTTGTTTTTTAAGAACTAGCAATTTTGTAATTTTTAGTTTAAGGTTTTTTCAGAGGTTGCGGTTCGTTTTTTCACATAACTTAAGTATCTTAATTTTGGTTGTAAAAACCCTTGATTATCTGAAAAGTTGATTGATACTGCTATTAAATGGATCCAAACTTTTTGTGGTTTTGGCCTACCGTCTCGGAAAAACTTTGAAATGCAAAAATGTTGATTTTTGTGAGATTTTTTTTTCTCGAAATTTTTCCTTTAAAAACTCGGGAAAAGTCGGTTTTATTTTCTATGGCAGAACTTGTTTTTTAAGAACTAGTAATTTTGTAATTTTTAGATTAAGGTTTTTTCAGAGGTTGTGGTTTGTTTTTTTACATAACTTAAGTATCTTAATTTTGGTTGTAAAAAACTTTGATTATCTGAAAAGTTGATTGATACTGCTATTAAATGGATCCAAACTGTTTGTGGTTTTGGCCTACGGTCTCGGAAAAGCTTTGAAATGCAAAAATGTTGATTTTTGTGAGATTTTTTTTTCTCGAAATTTTGCCTTTAAAAACTCGGGAAAAGTTGGTTTTATTTTCTATGGCAGAACTTGTTTTTTAAGAACTAGCAATTTTGTAATTTTTAGTTTAAGGTTTTTTCAGAGGTTGCGGTTCGTTTTTTTACATAACTTAAGTATCTTAATTTTGGTTGTAAAAACCCTTGATTATCTGAAAAGTTGATTGATACTGCTATTAAATGGATCCAAACTTTTTGTGGTTTTGGCCTACCGTCTCGGAAAAGCTTTGAAATGCAAAAATGTTGATTTTTGTGAGATTTTTTTTTCTCGAAATTTTTACTTTAAAAACTCGGGAAAAGTCGGT
>NW_023000757.1:0-878 GCF_900245975.1 Drosophila guanche | reverse complement strand
AGAATGTGAAAAGAACAACAAAAGCTGCAGGACAGTGTGGGTTTAGCCACTGCTAATTAATTTCTTCTTTCTGGCTATAATAATGATCCAATCGGATCCCAATTTATTGATCTGATAGATATGACCATTCCCTACAGAATGGCGTTTTTAGTTTTCTTCTATCTTTAAAATTGTAGATTTGGGAGGTTTTCGCTCTTTTGCGGGGGCGGAAGGGGGCGAGGCACACTTTTTAAATACACTTGTAACAGTGTGAGCATACAGAAGTCTGGATGCAAAATTTGGTAGCTCTAGCTTTTATAGTCTCTGACATTCAGGTGCTCAACAAGACGGACGGACAGACGGAAGGACAGACGGAAGGACAGACGGACGGACTCAATGGATGGGTCAATCGACTCGGCTATTAATGGTGATCAAGAATATATACACTTTATGGGGTCGGAAACGATTCCTTCTGTGTGTTACATACATTAACTTTGTGCACAAATACAATATACCCTATTTACTCTTCGAGTACCGGGTATAAAACAAATAAAAGCTGCGTGATCTGATAGATATGACCATTCCCTACAGAATGGCGTTTTTAGTTTTCTTCTATCTTTAAAATTTTAGATTTGGGAGGTTTTCGCCCTTTTGCGGGGGCGGAAAGGGGCGGGGCACATTTTTTAAATACACTTGTAACAGTGTGAGCATACAGAAGTCTGGATGCAAAATTTGGTAGCTCTAGCTTTTATAGTCTCTGAGATTCAGGTGCTCAACAAGACGGACGGACAGACGGAAGGACAGACGGACGGACAGACAGGGCTCAATCGACTCGGCTATTGATGGTGATCAAAAATATATACACTTTATGGGGTCGGAAACGATTCCTTCTGTGTGTT
>NW_023000756.1:0-879 GCF_900245975.1 Drosophila guanche | reverse complement strand
TTTTTTGTTTTCGAAATTTTTACTTTAAAAACTCGGGAAAAGTCGGGTTTATTTTCTATGGCAGAACTTGTTTTTTAAGAACTATCAATTTTGTAATTTTTAGTTTAAGGAGTTTTCAGAGGTTGCGGTTTTTTCACATAACTTAAGTATCTTAGATCTGATTGCAAAAAACTTTGATTATCTGAAAAGTTGATTGATTCTGCTATAAAATGGATCCAAACTCTGTGTGGGTTTGGCCTACCGTCTGGGTAAAGCTTTGAAATACAAAAATGTGGATTGTTGTGAGATTTTTTTTTTTCGAATTTTTGACTTTAAAAACTCGGGAAAAGTCGGGTTTATTTTCTATGGCAGAACTTGTTTTTTAAGAACTTATTAAGGAAGTAACTTTTAGTTTAAGGTTTTTTCAGAGTTTGCGGTTTGTATTTTCATATAACTTAAGTTTCTTAATTTTGGTTGTAAAAAACTTTGATTATCTCAAAAGTTGATTGATCCTGCTATAAAAATGATCCAAACTCTGTGTGGTTTTGGCCTACCGTCTGGGTAAAGCTTTGAAATGCAAAAATGTGGATTGTTGTGAGATTTTTTTTTTTCGAAATTTTGACTTTAAAAACTCGGGAAAAGTCGGGTTTATTTTCTATGGCAGAACTTGTTTTTTAAGAACTTATTAAAGAAGTAACTTTTAGTTTAATGTTTTTTCAGAGGTTGCGGTTTGTTTTCTCAAATAACTTAAGTATCTTAATTTTGGTTGTAAAAAACTTTGATTATCTCAAAAGTTGATTGATCCTGCTATAAAAATGATCCAAACTCTGTGTGGTTTTGGCCTACCGTCTGGGTAAAGCTTTGAAATGCAAAAATGTGGATTGTTGTGAGATTTTTTTT
>NW_023000755.1:0-879 GCF_900245975.1 Drosophila guanche | reverse complement strand
GCGGTTTGTTTTTTCACATAACTTAAGTATCTTAATTTTGGTTGTAAAAATCTCTGATTATCTGAAAAGTTGATTGATACTGCTATAAAATGGATTCAAACTCGGTGTGGTTTTGACCTACCGTCTCGGAAAAGCTTTGAAATGCAAAAACGTTGATTGTTGAGAGATTTTTTGTTTTCGAAATTTTTACTTTAAAAGCTCGGGAAAAGTCGCTTTTATTTTCTATGGCAGAACTTGTTTTTTAAGAACTAGCAATTTTGTAATTTTTAGTTTAAGGTTTTTTCAGAGGTTTCGGTTTATTTTTCACATAACTTAAGTATCTTAATTTTGGTTGTAAAAAACTTTGATTATCTGAAAAGTTGATTGATACTTCTATAACATGGATCCAAACTGGGTGTGGTTTTGGCGTACCGCCTGAGTAAGGATTTGTAATGCAAAATTGTTGATTGTTGTGAGATTTTTTTTCCAAATTTTGACTTTAAAAACTCGGGAAAAGTCGGGTTTATTTTCTATGGCAGAATTTGTTTTTTAAGAACTTATTAAGGAAGTAATTTTAAGTTTCAAGTTTTTTCTGAGGTTGCGGTTCTTTTTTACGTAACTTAAGTATCTTAATTTTGGTTGTAAAAAACTTTGATAACTTGAAAAGTCGCTTTTATTTTCCATGGCAGATCTTGTTTTTTAGAACTAGCAATTTTGTAATTTTTAGTTTAAGGTTTTTTCAGAGGTGGCGTTTTGTTTTTTCACATAACTTAAGTATCCTAATTTTGGTTGTAAAAAACTTTGATTATCTGAAAATTTGATTGATACTGCTATAAAATGGATCCAAACTCTGTGTGGTTTTGGCCTACCGTCTTGGTAAAGCTTTGTAATGCAAAATTG
>NW_023000754.1:0-879 GCF_900245975.1 Drosophila guanche | reverse complement strand
AAAAGTTGATTGATACTGCTATAAAATGGATCCAAACTGTTTGCGGTTTTGGCCAACCGTCTCGGAAAAGCCTTGAAATGCAAAAACGTTGATTGTTGTGAGATTTTTTTATTTCGAAATTTTTACTTTAAAAACTCGGGAAAAGTCGGTTTTATTTTCTATGGCAGAACTTGTTTTTTAAGAACTAGCAATTTTGTAATTTTTAGTTTAAGGTATTTTAGAGGTTGCGGTTTGTTTTTTCACATAACTTAAGTATCTTAGATCTGGTAGTAAAGAAGTTTGATTATCTGAAAAGTTGATTGATACTGCTATAAAGTGGATCCAAACTCTGTGTGGTTTTGGCCGACCGCCTGGGTAAAGCTTAATAATGCAAAATTGTTGATTGTTGTGAGATTTTTTTTTTCGAAATTTTGACTTTAAAATCTCGGGAACAGTCGGGTTTATTTTCTATGGTAGACCTTTTTTTTAAGAACTTATGAAGGATGTAATTTTTAGTTTTAGGTTTTTTGTAGAGGTTGCGGTTGGTTTTTTACATAGCTTCAGTATTTTAGATCTGGTTTAAAAAAACGTTGATTATCTAAAAAGTTGATTGATACTGCTATAAAATTGATCCAAACTCTGTGTGGTTTTGGCCGACCGTCTGGGTAAAGCTTTGTAATGCATTTCGAAATTTTTACCTTAAAAACTCGGGAAAAGTCGGTTTTATTTTCTATGCCAGAACTTGTTTTTTAAGAACTAGCAATTTTGTAATTTTTAGTTTAAGGTTTTTTAGAGGTTGCGGTTTGTTTTTTCACATAACTTAAGTATCTTAATTGTGGTTGAAAAAAACTTTGATTATCTGAAAAGTTGATTGATACTGCTATAAAATGGATCCAAACT
>NW_023000753.1:0-879 GCF_900245975.1 Drosophila guanche | reverse complement strand
AAAACCGACTTTTCCCGAGTTTTTAAAGTCAATATTTCGAAGAAAAAAAAAATCTCACAACAATCAACATTTTTGCATTTCAAAGCTTTTCCGAGACGGTAGGCCAAAACCACACAGAGTTTGGATCCATTTTATAGCAGAATCAATCAACTTTTCAGATAATCAAAGTTTTTTACAACCACAGTTAAGATACTTAACTTATGTGAAAAACCAACCGCAACATCTGAAAAAACCTTAAACTAAAAATTACAAAATTACAAGTTCTTAAAAAACAAGTTCTGCCATAGAAAATAAAACCGACTTTTCCCGAGTTTTTAAAGTCAATATTTCGAAGAAAAAAAAAATCTCACAACAATCAACATTATTGCATTTCAAAGCTTTTCCGAGACGGTAGGCCAAAACCACAAAAAGTTTGGATCCATTTAATAGCAGTATCCATCAACTTTTCAGATAATCAAGGGTTTTTACAACAAAAATTAAGATACTTAAGTTACTTTAAAAAACAAACCACAACCTCTGAAAAAACCTTAAACTAAAAATTACAAAATTACTAGTTCTTAAAAAACAAGTTCTGCCATAGAAAATAAAACCGACTTATCCCGAGTTTTTAAAGTCAAAATTTCGAAAAAAAAAATCTCACAAAAATCAACATTTTTGCATTTCAAAGCTTTTCCGAGACGGTAGGCCAAAACCACAAACAGTTTGGATCCATTTAATAGCAGTATCAATCAACTTTTAAGATAATCAAAGTTTTTTACAACCAAAATTAAGATACTTAAGTTATGTAAAAAAACAAACCACAACCTCTGAAAAAACCTTAATCTAAAAATTACAAAATTACTAGTTCTTAAAAAACAAGTTCTGCCATAGAAAATAAAA
>NW_023000752.1:0-879 GCF_900245975.1 Drosophila guanche | reverse complement strand
AAAATTGCTTCCTTAAAAAGTTCTTAAAACACAAGTTCTGCCATAGAAAATAAACCCGACTTTTCCCGAGTTTTTAAAGTAAAAATTTCGAAAACAAAAAATCTCACAACAATCAACATTTTTGCATTTCAAAGCTTTAGCCAGACGGTAGGCCAAAACCACACAGAGTTTGGATCCATTTTATAGCAGTATCAATCAACTTTTCAGATAATCAAAGTTTTTTGCAACCAGATCTAAGATACTTAAGTTATGTGAAAAAACAAACCGCAAAGTCTGAAAAAAGCTTAAACTAAAAACTACAAAATTGCTAGTTCTTAAAAAACAAGTTCTGCCATAGAAAATAAAACCGACTTTTCCCGAGTTTTTAAAGTCAAAAATTCGTAAATTATACCTCACAAAAATCAACATTTTTGCATTTCAAAGCTTTACCCAGACGGTAGGCCAAAACCACACAGCGTTTGGATCCATTTTATAGTAGAATCAATCAACTTTTCAGATAATCAAAGTTTTTTGCAATCAGATCTAAGATACTTAAGTTATGTGAAAAAACCGCAACCTCTGAAAACCCCTTAAACTAAAAGTTAATAAATTGATAGTTCTTAAAACACAAGTTCTGCCATAGAAAATAAAGCCGACTTTTTCCGAGTTTTTAAAGTCAAAATTTCGAAAAAAAAAATCTTACAACAATCCACCTTTTTGCATTTCAAAGCTTTACCCAGACGGTAGGCCAAAACCACACAGAGTTTGGATCCATTTTATAGCAGAATCAATCAACTTTTCAGATAATCAAAGTTTTTTGCAATCAGATCTAAGATACTTAAGTTATGTGAAAAAACCGCAACCTCTGAAAACCCCTTAAACTAAAAATTACAAAATTGA
>NW_023000751.1:0-879 GCF_900245975.1 Drosophila guanche | reverse complement strand
TAAAAATTTCGTACAAAATACCTCACAAAAATAAACATTTTTGCATTTCAAAGCTTTGCCCAGACGGTAGGCCAAAACCACACAGATTTTGGATCCGTTTTATAGCAGTATCAATCAGCTTTTCAGATAACCAAAGTTTTTACAACAAAAATTAAGATACTTAAGTTATGTGAAAAAACAAAGCGCTACCTCTGAAAAAACCTTAAACAAAAAATTACTTTCTTAATAAATTCTTAAAAATAAAGTTCTGCCTCACAACAATCAACAATTTTGCATTACAAAGCTTTACCAAGACGGTAGGCCAAAACCACACAGAGTTTGGATCCATTTTATAGCAGTATCAATCAAATTTTCAGATAATCAATGTTTTTTACAACCAAAATTAGGATACTTAAGTTATGGGAAAAAACAAAACGCCACCTCTGAAAAAACCTTAAACTAAAAATTACAAAATTGCTAGTTCTTAAAAAACAAGATCTGCCATAGAAAATAAAAGCGACTTTTCAAGTAATCAAAGTTTTTTACAACCAAAATTAAGATACTTAAGTTATGTAAAAAAGAACCGCAACCTCAGAAAAAACCTGAAACTTAAAATTACTTCCTTAATAAGTTCTTAAAAAACAAATTCTGCCATAGAAAATAAACCCGACTTTTCCCGAGTTTTTAAAGTCAAAATTTGGAAAAAAATCTCACAACAATCAACAATTTTGCATTACAAATCCTTACCCAGGCGGTACGCCAAAACCACACAGAGTTTGGATCCATGTTATAGAAGTATCAATCAACTTTTCAGATAATCAAAGTTTTTTACAACCAAAATTAAGATACTTAAGTTATGTGAAAAATAAACCGAAACCTCTGAAAAAACCTTAAACTAAA
>NW_023000750.1:0-879 GCF_900245975.1 Drosophila guanche | reverse complement strand
TAACGACTGTCTGCGGCAGCATCCACTTGGCACTGGGCTCGACACGAACAGCGAGTCATGTATTGACTTAGCGGAGCAGCATTCAAATGCCACTTTCACCCACCTACGTCGAGGCTCTCAGGTACTTTATCCGATTTTGAGATATTAATTAGTATTGATTCAAGTTCATCCCACGGTAGAGTGACCGATGAAAACAGCGCTGGTGCAGCACAGCTCATTGATCAGACGATGAACATCAGATAGCAGGCTGCAGCTCCAGCTCGAAAACATCATCACTTCCGATTTTGTGAACAAAGTACCAAGCGGATGCTGCCGCAGACAGTCGTCATTTTGGTCATCCATCCAGGTGGTAAACTTGGGACGACCCACGGCATCGCGATTGATCAAGAGACGCACACAGCGCGGTCCAGGGTACTACGCCACAGCTGCAAACGGATGCAATTCCAGCGAGCTGCCCATGATGATCAGCAGATCGCACTCCTTGAAGTCTCCATCCAAACTTTTATGGAACTTCTCGGGCAAGTCTTCTCCTAAGAAAACAATATCCGGCTTCACAATTTTCTTGCATGCCGTGCACTTGGGCAGCCGATCAGCGAAGATCTCCTCCTTCATCCAGGCAATGCCGTATTCCTTCTTGCACTTAATGCAGTGGTTTGTGTGGAAGCTGCCATGGGCCTCGGCCAGCTTGTCTTCCGGCACGCCCGCCAGCCGGTCCAGCGTTCGGCCAGTTGTAAGATTTTGAGTGTGTACAATTTTAAATAAATAAAACAAAACTCTACGCCAACTTTAACTTGAAAAATGTGTATCAAAATATCTGTATTGCTTTTGAAATGGAGTTTGTAAGGGGAAAACGGTGTAGATAGGCCAATATTAACATGA
>NW_023000749.1:0-879 GCF_900245975.1 Drosophila guanche | reverse complement strand
GACTTTAAAAACTCGGGAAAAGTCGGCTTTATTTTTTATGGCAGAAATTGTTTTTTAAGAACTAACAATTTTGTAATTTTTTATTTAATGTTTTTTCAGAGGTTGCGGTTTGTTTTTTCACATAACTTAAGTATCTAAGATCTGGTTGCAAAAAACTTTGTTTATCTGAAAAGCTGATTGATTCTGCTGCAAAATGTATGAAAACTCTGTGTGGTTTTGGCCTACCGTCTGGGTAAAGCTTTAAAATGCAAAAATGTTGATTTTTGTGAGGTATATTTTTTTACGAATTTTTGACGTTAAAAACTCGGGAAAAGTCGGTTTTATTTTCTATGCCAGAACTTGTTTTGTAAGAACTTATTAAGGAAGTAATTTTAAGTTTAAGGTTTTTTCAGAGGTGGCGGTTTGTTTTTTCACATAACTTAAGTATCTTAATTTTCGTTGTAAAAAATCTTGATTATCTGAAAAATTGATTGATACTGCCATAAAAAGGATCCTAACTGTGTGTGGTTTTGGCCTACCGTCTGGGTAAAGCTTTGAAATGCAAAAATGTTGATTGAAGTGAGATTTTTTTTTCGATATTTTTACTTTAAAAACTCGGGAAAAGTCGGGTTTATTTTCTATGGCAGAACTTGTTGTTTAGGACCTTTTTAAGGATGTAATTTTTAGTTTAAGGTTTTTTTAGAGGTTGCGGTTTGTTTTTTTACATAACTTAAGTATCTTAGATCTGGTTGCAAAAAACTTTGATTATCTGAAAAGTTGATTGATACTACTATAAAATGGATCCAAAATCGATGTGGTTTTGGCCTACCGTCTGGGTAAAGTTTTGAAATGCAAACATTTTGATTTTTGTGAAATTTTTTGTTTTCGAAATTTTGACTT
>NW_023000748.1:0-880 GCF_900245975.1 Drosophila guanche | reverse complement strand
ACAGAAGGAATCGTTTCCGACTCCATAAAGTGTATATATTCTTGATCACCATCAATAGCCGAGTCGATTGAGCCCTGTCTGTCTGTCCGTCTGTCCGTCCGTCTGTCCGTCCGTCTTGTTGAGCACCTGAATCTCAGAGACTATAAAAGCTAGAGCCACCAAATTTTGCATCCAGACTTCTGTATGCTCATACTGTTACAAGTGTATTTAAAAGATGTGCCCCGCCCCCTTCCGCCCCCGCAAAAGACTGAAAACCTCCCAAATCTACAATTTTAAAGATAAAAGAAAACTAAAACCGCCATTCTGTAGGGAATGGTCATATCTATCAGATCAATAAATTGGGATCCGATTGGATCATTATTATAGCCAGAAAGACGAAATTAATTAGAAGTGGCTAAACCCACACTGTCCTGCAGCTTTTGTTGTTCTTTTCACATTCTCTCATTCACACCCTGCTTCACTCGGCCTCTGCCTCTGCCGTCCCTCTGCCTCTGCCGACTTTCAACAACAACCCCCCCCTCACGCAGCTTATATTTGTTTTATACCCGGTACTCGAAGAGTAAATAGGGTATATTGTATTTGTGCACAAAGTTAATGTATGTAACACACAGAAGGAATCGTTTCCGACTCCATAAAGTTTATATATTCTTGACCACCATCAATAGCCGAGTCGATTGAGCCCTGTCTGTCTGTCCGTCTGTCCGTCCGTCTGTCCGTCCGTCTTGTTGAGCACCTGAATCTCAGAGACTATAAAAGCTAGAGCCACCAAATTTTGCATCCAGACTTCTGTATGCTCACACTGTTACAAGTGTATTTAAAAAATGTGCCCCGCCCCATTCCGCCCCCGCAAAAGAGCGAAAACCTCCCAAATCTACAATTT
>NW_023000747.1:0-880 GCF_900245975.1 Drosophila guanche | reverse complement strand
ATCAACATTTTTGCATTTTAAAGCTTTACCCAGACGGTAGGCCAAAACCACACAGAGTTTGGATCCATTTTAAAGCAGTATCAATCAACTTTTCAGATAATCAAATTTTTTTACAACCAGATCTAAGATACCTAAGTTATGTGAAAAAACAAACCGCAACCTCTGAAAAAACCATAAACTAAAAATTACATCCTTAATAAGTTCCTAAAAAAACAAGTTCTGCCATAGAAAATAAAACCGACTTTTCCAAAGTTTTTAAAGTACAAATTTCGAAAAAAAAAATCTCACAACAATCAACATTTTTGCATTTCAAAGCTTTTCCGAGACGGTAGGCCAAAACCACACAGAGTTTGGATCCATTTTAAAGCAGTATCAATCAACTTTTCAGATAATCAAAGTTTTTCACAACCAGATCTAAGATACTTAAGTTATGTGAAAAAACAAACCGCAACCTCTGAAAAAACCATAAACTAAAAATTACATCCTTAATAAGTTCCTAAAAAAACAAGTTCTGCCATAGAAAATAAAACCGACTTTTCCCAAGTTTTACAAGTCAAAATTTCGAAAAAAAAAATCTCACAACAATCAACATTTTTGCATTTTAAAGCTTTACCCAGACGGTAGGCCAAAAACACACAGAGTTTGGATCCATTTTATAGCAGAATCAATCAACTCTTCAGATAATAAAAGTTTTTTGCAACCAGATCCTAGATACTTAAGTTATGTGAAAAAAAAACCGCAACCTCTGAAAAAACATTAAACAAAAAATTGCAAAATTGTTAGTTCTTAAAAAACAATTTCTGCCATAGAAAATAAACCCGACTTTTCCCGAGTTTTTAAAGTCAAAATTTCGAAAAAAAAAATCTCACAACAATCAACA
>NW_023000746.1:0-880 GCF_900245975.1 Drosophila guanche | reverse complement strand
GGGGGGGGGGGGGGGGGGGGGGGGGGGGGGGGGAGGGGGGGGGGGGGGGGGGGGGGGGGGGGGGGTGGTTAAAAGTCGGCAGAGGCAGAGGGACGGCAGAGGCAGAGGCCGAGTGAAGCAGAGTGTGAATGAGAGAATGTGAAAAGAACAACAAAAGCTGCAGGACAGTGTGGGTTTAGCCACTGCTAATTAATTTCTTCTTTCTGGCTATAATAATGATCCAATCGGATCCCAATTTGGTGATCTGATAGATATGGCCATTCCCTACAGAATGGCGTTTTTAGTTTTCTTTTATCTTTAAAATTGTAGATTTGGGAGGTTTTCGCCCTTTTGCGGGGCGGAAGGGGGCGGGGCACATTTTTTAAATACACTTGTAACAGTGTGAGCATACAGAAGTCTGGATGCAAAATTTGGTGGCTCTAGGTTTTATAGTCTCTGAGATTCAGGTGCTCAACAAGACGGACGGACAGACGGACGGACAGACGGACAGACAGACAGGGCTCAATCGACTCGGCTATTGATGGTGATCATTCTTGAGAATATATACACTTTATGGGGTCGGAAACGATTCCTTCTGTGTGTTACATAGTTTAACTCTGTGCACAAATCCAATATACCCTATTTACTCTTCGAGTACCGGGTATAAAACAAATATAAGCTGCGTGAGGGGGGGGGAGGGGTGTTGTTAAAAGTCGGCAGAGGCAGAGGGACGACAGAGGCAGAGGCCGAGTGAAGCAGAGTGTGAATGAGAGAATGTGAAAAGAACAACAAAAGCTGCAGGACAGTGTGGGTTTAGCCACTGCTAATTAATTTCTTCTTTCTGGCTATAATAATGATCCAATCGGATCCCAATTTGGTGATCTGATAGATATGGCCATTC
>NW_023000745.1:0-880 GCF_900245975.1 Drosophila guanche | reverse complement strand
TTGCCTGCAGGCGAAAAAACGGATGGACTTGGCGATCGGGACCGAGTTGTTTATATACATATATCTCACGCGCAACTATTAAACCATCTGTTATATTATATCACCGCGCCTTGTGTAAAGAAATGTTGGTGCTTGCATATGTAGGGTGTGGAAAAATTAGCTCAGCGGTCATTGCCCTTGCGGCTGACCATACACCTATGCGCACTTAAATAGACCTACCTGACCGTATGTCACCTATTCTCTCCTTCTCTCAGGTTATTAAAATTGTTCGATGCCGACATTCTAAAAGCCACTTAAGGGAAGAAAAGTGAATCACGAAAATCTAGAAAAGAAAACTTAATGAAAAATTATGGATAGAAGAAAAAAAAAATAGAAAAGAAAATTGTTCAATAATATTAAATATTCCTCTAGACATTAACTTAGAATAGAAGAAGAAAAACATGAAATTTATGCGTAGTTAATAATAGATTCTAAAGGGTGCATTATCGGTCTCATTGTGTCCATGGAAGGGTATTGGTAAAATACCTCTTCATAACGCTTCTTGTTATTTTGCATATTTCTACATTTCTTTAACAGTTAGAACGTGAAATTGGTTTAAAAGTCTGTAAGTAGACACACATATACACACATACACTCCGGGTCAGGAGAATAGCGTCTACACAGTGAGACATGCATGCTTAGCCATATATAAAATGAATTATTATTAACTATAATCACTACAATTATGCCATTTAATTCATTTAATTAATTAATTCTTACTTTATATTTTGATTATATTATTTTTATTCATATTTGATCATTCTCTTGAATTCCTATGTATTAAATTAGTCCCACATATATATACACATGCAGTAAAAATAGTTTTAAGGGTTAGGGTAGA
>NW_023000744.1:0-880 GCF_900245975.1 Drosophila guanche | reverse complement strand
CCCTCACGCAGCTTATATTTGTTTTATACCCGGTACTCGAAGAGTAAATAGGGTATATTGTATTTGTGCACAAAGTTAATCTATGTAACACACAGAAGGAATCGTTTACGACCCCATAAAGTGTATATATTATTGATCACCATCAATAGCCGAGTCGATTGAGCCCTGTCTGTATGTCCGTCTGTCCTTCCGTCTGTCCGTCCGTCTTGTTGAGCACCTGAATCTCAGAGACTATAAAAGCTAGAGCCACCAAATTTTGCATCCAGACTTCTGTATGCTCACACTGTTACAAGTGTATTTAAAAAATGTGCCCCGTCCCCTTTCGTCACCGCAAAAGGGCGAAAACCTCCCAAATCTACAATTTTAAAAGATAAAAGAAAACTAAAAACGCCATTCTATAGGGAATGGCCATATCTAACAGATCAATAAATTGGGATCCGATATAATCATTATTATAGCCAGAAAGAAGAAATTAATTAGCAGTGGCTAAACCCACACTGTCCTGCAGCTTTTGTTGTTCTTTTCACATTCTCTCATTCACACTCTGCTTCACTCGGCCTCTGCCTCTGCCTCTGCCTCTGTCGACTTTTAACCGCCCCCCCCCCCTTACGCAGCTTATATTTGTTTTATACCCGGTAATCGAAGAGTAAATAGGGTATATTGTATTTGTGCACAAAGTTTATGTATGTAACACACAGAAGGAATCGTTTACGACCCCATAAAGTGTATATATTCTTGATCACCATCAATAGCCGAGTCGATTGAGCCCTGTCTGTCTGTCCGTCTGTCCTTCCGTCTGTCCGTCCGTCTTGTTGAGCACCTGAATCTCAGAGACTATAAAAGCTAGAGCCACCAAATGTTGCATCCAGACTTCTGTATG
>NW_023000743.1:0-880 GCF_900245975.1 Drosophila guanche | reverse complement strand
TGTAATTTTTAGTTTAAGGTTTTTTCAGAGGTTGCGGTCTGTTTTTAACACATAACTTAAGTATCTTAGATCTGGTTGCAAAAAACTTTGATTATCTGAAAAGTTGATTGATACTGCTAAAAAATTGATCCAAACTGTGTGTGGTTTTTTCCTACCGTCTGGGTAAAGCTTTGAAATGCAACAATGTTGGTTGTTGTGATATTTTTATTGCCGAAATATTAACTTTAAGAACTCGGGAACATTAGGGTTTATTTTCTATGGCAGAACTTTTCTTTTCAGAATTTTCAAAGTTTGTACTTTTTTTGTTTAAGGTTTTTTCAGAGGTTGCGGTTTTTTTCACATAACTTAAATATCTTACATCTGGTTGCAAAAAACTTTAATTATCTGAAAAGTTTATTGATACTGCTAAAAAATTGATCCAAACTGTGTGTGGTTTTGGCCTACCGCCTGGGTAAAGCTTTGAAATGCAAAAATGTTGGTTGTTGTGAGATTTTTATTGTCGAAATATTGACTTTAAAAACTCGGGAACATTAGGGTTTATTTTCTATTGCAGGACTTTTTTTGTAAGAGCTTTCAAAGTTTGTACTTTTTTTGTTTAATGTTTTTTCAGAGGTTTCCTTTTGTTTTTTCACATAACTTAAGTATCTTAGATCTGGTTGCAAAAAACTTTGATTATCTGAAAAGTTTATTGATACTGCTATAAAATGGATCCAAACTCGTTGTGGTTTTGGTCTACCGTCTGGGAAAAGCTTTGAAATGCAAAAATGTTGATTTTTGTAAGGTATTTTTTACGAGATTTTGACTTTAAAAACTCGGGAAGAGTCGGGTTATTTTCTGTGGCAGAACTTTTTTTTAGGAACTTATTAAAGATGTAATTTTT
>NW_023000742.1:0-880 GCF_900245975.1 Drosophila guanche | reverse complement strand
AAGGTTTTTTCAGAGGTTGCGGTTTGTTTTTTCACATAACTTAAGTATCTAAGATCTGAATGCAAAAAACTTTGATTATCTGAAAAGTTGTTTGATACTGCTATAAAATGGATCCAAACTCTGTGTGGTTTTGGCCTACCGTCTGGGTAAAGCTTTGAAATGCAAAAATTTTTATTGTTGTGAGATTTTTTGTTTTCGGAATTTTGACTTTAAAAACTCGGGAAAAGTCGGGTTTTTTTTCTATGCCAGAACTTGTTTTTTAAGAACTTATTAAGGAAGTTATTTTAAGTTTAAGTTTTTTTCAGAGGTTGCGGTTTGTTTTTTCACATAACTTAAGTATCTTAATTTTCGTTGTAAAAATCTTGATTATCTGATAAGTTGATTGATACTGCTATAAAATGGATCCAAACTGTTTGTGGGGTTGACCTACCGTCTCGGAAAAGCTTTGAAATGCAAAAATGTTGATTGTTGTGAGATTTTTTTTTTTTCGAAATTATGACATTAAAAACTCGGGAAAACTCGGGTTTATTTTCTATGGCAGAACTTGTTTTTTAAGAACTAACAATTTTGTAATTTTTTGTTTAATGTTTTTTCAGAGATTGCGGTTTTTTTTTTTCACCTAACTTTAGTATCTAAGATCTGGTTGCAAAAAACTTTGATTATCTGAAAAATTGATTGATTCTGCTATAAAATGGATCCAAACTCTGTGTGGTTTTGGCCTACCGTCTGGGTAAAGCTTTGAAATGCAAAAATGTTGATTTTTGTGAGGTATTTTGTACGAAATTTTGGCTTTAAAAACTCAGGAAAAGTCGGGTTTATTTTCTATGCCAGAACTTGTTTTTTAAGAACTTATTAAGGAAGTAATTTTAAGTTTAAGGTT
>NW_023000741.1:0-880 GCF_900245975.1 Drosophila guanche | reverse complement strand
TTTTTACTTTAAAAACTCGGGAAAAGTCGGTTTTATTTTCTATGGCAGAACTTGTTTTTTAAGAACTAGTAATTTTGTAATTTTTATGTTAAGGTTCTTTCAGAGGTTGTGGTTTGTTTTTTTACATAACTTAAGTATCTTAATTTTGGTTGTAAAAAACTTTGATTATCTGAAAAGTTGATTGATACTGCTATTAAATAGATCCAAACTCTGTGTGGTTTTGGCCTACCATCTCGGAAAAGCTTTGAAATGCAAAAATGTTGATTGTTGTGAGATTTTTTTTTTCTTCGATATTTTGACTTTAAAAACTCGGGAAAAGTCGGTTTTATTTTCTATGGCAGAACTTGTTTTTTAAGAACTTGTAATTTTGTAATTTTTAGTTTACGGTTTTTTCAGATGTTGCGGTTGGTTTTTCACATAACTTAAGTATCTTAATTTTGGTTGTAAAAAACATTGATTATCTGAACAGTTGATTGATTCTGCTATAAAATAGATCCAAACTCTGTGTGGGCTTGGCCTACCGTCTCGGTAAAGCTTTAAAAGGCAAAAATGTTCATTTTTGTGAGGTTTTTGGAAGAAATTTTGACTTTAAAAACTCGGGTTTATTTTCTATGGCAGAACTTGTTGTTTAGGAACTTATTAAGAAAGTAATTTTAAGTTTAAGGTTTTTTCAGAGGTTGTGGTTTGTTTTTTCACATAAGTTAAATATCTTAATTTTGGTTGTAAAAAACTTTGATTATCTGAAAAGTTGATGGATACTGCTATTAAATGGATCCAAACTTTTTGTGGTTTTGGCCTACCGTCTCGGAAAAGCTTTGAAATGCAAAAATGTTGATTGTTGTGAGATTTTTTTTTTCGCAATTTTGACTTTAAAAACTCG
>NW_023000740.1:0-880 GCF_900245975.1 Drosophila guanche | reverse complement strand
AAAAAAATCTTAAACTAAAAATTACTTCCTTAATAAGTTCTTAAAAAAATAAGTTCTGCCATAGAAAATAAACCCGACTTTTCTCGTGTTTGTAAAGTAAAAATTTCGAAATCAAAAAATCTCACAACAATAAGCATTTTTGCATTTCAAAGCTTAACCGAGACGGTAGGCCAAAACCACACAGAGTTTGGATCCATTTATAGCAGTATCAATCAACTTTTCAGATAATCAAAGTTTTTTACAACCAAAATTAAGATACTTAAGTTATGTGAAAAAACAAACCACATCCTCTGAAAAAACCTTAAACTAAAAATTACAAAATTGCTAGTTCTTAAAAAACAAGTTCTGCAATAGAAAACAAAACCAACTTTTCCAGAGTTTTTAAAGTCATAATTTCGAAGAAAAAAATCTCACAACTATCCACATTTTTGCACTTCAAAGCCTTTCCGAGACGGTAGGCCAAAACCACACAGAGTTTGGATCCACTTTATGGCAGTATCAATCAACTTTTCAGATAATCAAAGTTTTTTTCAACCAAAATTCAGATACTTAAGTTATGTAAAAAAACAAACCGCAACCTCTGAAAAAAGCGTAAACTAAAAATTACATCCATAATAAGTTCCTATAAAACAAGTTCTGCCATAGAAAATAAACCCGACTTTTCCCAAGTTTTTAAAGTCAAAATTTCGAAAAAAAAAATCTCACAACAATCAACATTTTTGCATTTCAAAGCTTTTCCGAGACGGTAGGCCAAAACCACACAGAGTTTGGATCTACTTTATAGCAGTATCAATCAACTTTTCAGATAATCAAAGTTTTTTACAACCAAAATTAAGATACTTAAGTTAGGTAAAAAAACAAACCACAACCTCTGAAAAAA
>NW_023000739.1:0-881 GCF_900245975.1 Drosophila guanche | reverse complement strand
AAAACCACACAGAGTTTGGATCCACTTTATAGCAGTACCAATCAACTTTTCAGATAATACAAGTTTTTTACCACCAAAATTAAGATAGTTAAGTTATGTGAAAAAACACACCGCTACTTCTAAAAAACCTTAAAAAAAAAAGTAACAAGCTTTGAAAATTCTTAAAAGAGAAGTTCTGCCATAGAAAATAAACCCGACTTTTCCCGAATTTTTAAAGTAAAAATTTCGTACAAAATACCTCACAAAAATCAACATTTTTGCTTTTCAAAGCTTTACCCAGACGGTAGGACAAAACCACACAGAGTTTGGATCCACTTTATAGCAGTACCAATCAACTTTTCAGATAATCCAAGTTCTGGACAACCAGATCTAAGATACTTAAGTTATGTAAAAAAACAAACCGCAACCTCTGAAAACAATCAAAAACAATCTTAACAATCAAAATTTTTGCATTTTAAAGCCCAGACTGTTGACCAAAACCACACAGAGTTTGGATCCACTTTATAGCAGTATCAATCAACTATTCAGGTTATCAAAGTTCTTTACAACCAGATCTTAGATACTTAAGTTATGTGCAAAAACAAACCGCAACCTCTGAAAAAACCTTAAACTAAAATTGCATCCTTAATAAATTCTAAAAAAAAAAGATTTTTTAAAGTCAAAATTTCGAAGAAAAAAAATCTCATTTCAAAGCTTTGCACAGATGGTAGGCCAAAATCACACAGAATTTGAATCCATTTTATATCAGTATCAATCAACTTTTCAAATAATCAAAGTTTCTTGCAACCAGATCTAAGTTACCTAAGCTATGTGAAAAAACAAATCGCTGCCTCTAAAAAACCTTAAACAAAAAATTACACTCTTAAACAAAAATTTCTGCC
>NW_023000738.1:0-881 GCF_900245975.1 Drosophila guanche | reverse complement strand
AATTTTTAGTTTAAAGTTTTTTTAGAAGTAGCGGTTTGTTTTTTCACATAACTTAAGTATCTTAGATCGGGTTTCAAAAAACTTTGATTATCTGAAAAGTTGATTGATACTGCTAAAAAACTGATCCAAACTGTGTGTGGTTTTCGCCTACCGTCTGGGTAAAGCATTGAAATGCAAAAATGTTGATTTTTGTGAGGTATTTTTCACGACATTTTGACTTTACAAATTCGGGAAAAGTCGGGTTTATTTTCTATGGTGAAACTTTTCTTTTAAGAATTTTCAAAGTTTGTTTTTTTTTGTTTAAGGGTTTTTCAGAGGTTGCGGTTTGTTTTTTCACATAACTTAAGTATCTTAGATCTGGTTGCAAAAAACTTTGATTATCTGAAAAGTTTATTGATACTGCTATAAAATGGATCCAAACTCTGTGTGGTTTTGGCCTACCGTCTAGGTAAAGCTTTGAAATGCAAAAATGTTGATTGTTGTGAGATTTTTATTGTCGAAATATTGATTTTAAAAACTCGATAAGAGTCGGGTTTATTTTCTATGGCAGAACTGATTTTTTAAAAACTTATTAAGGATGTTATTTTTAGTTTTAGGTTTTTTCAGTGTTAGTCATTTGTTTTTTCACATAACTTTAGTATCTTAGATCTGGTTGCAAAAAACTTTTATTATCTAAAAATTGATTGATACTGCTAAAAAATTGATCCAAACTGTGTGTGGTTTTGGCCTACCGCCTGGGTAAAGCTTTGAAATGCAAAAATGTTGGTTGTTGTGAGATTTTTATTGTCGAAATATTGACTTTAATAACTCGGGAACATTAAGGTTTATTTTCTATTGCAGAACTTTTCTTTTAAGAATTTTCAAAGTTTGTACATTTTTTG
>NW_023000737.1:0-881 GCF_900245975.1 Drosophila guanche | reverse complement strand
GTGGTTAAAAGTCGGCACAGGCAGAGGCCGAGTGAAGCAGAGTGTGAATGAGAGAATGTGAAAAGAACAACAAAAGCTGCAGGACAGTGTGGGTTTTATCAACTGCAAATTAATTTCTTCTTTCTGGCTATAATAATGATCCACTCGGATCCCAATTTGGTGATCTGATAGATATGGCTATTCCCTAGAGAATGGCATTTTTAGTTTTCTTTTATTTTTAAAATTGTAGATTTGGGAGGTTTTCGCCCTTTTGCGGGGGCGGAAGGGGGCGGGGCACATTTTTTAAATACACTTGGAACAGTGTGAGCATACAGAAGTCTGGTTTAAAGTCGGCAGAGGAAGAGGCCGAGTGAAGCAGAGTGTGAATGAGAGAATGTGAAAAGAACAACAAAAGCTGCAGGACAGTGTGGGTTTTATCAACTGCAAATTAATTTCTTCTTTCTGGCTATAATAATGATCCACTCGGATCCCAATTTGGTGATCTGATAGATATGACCATTCCCTACAGAATGGCGTTTTTAGTTTTCTTCTATCTTTAAAATTGTAGATTTGGGAGGTTTTCGCTCTTTTGCGGTGGCGGAAGTGGGCGGGGCACATTTTCTAAATACACTTGTAACAGTGTGAGCATACAGAAGTCTGGATGCATAATTTGGTGGCTCTAGCTTTTATAGTCTATGTGATTCAGGTGCTCAACAAGACGGACGGACAGACGGACGGACAGACGGACGGACAGACGGACAGACAGACAGGGCTCAATCGACTTGGCTATTGATGGTGATCAAGAATATATACACTTTATGGGGTCGGAAACGATTCGTTCTGTGTGTTACATACATTAACTTTGTGCACAAACACAATATACCCTATTTACTCTTCGAGTA
>NW_023000736.1:0-881 GCF_900245975.1 Drosophila guanche | reverse complement strand
TTTTTCAGAGGTTGCGGTTTGTTTTTTTACATAACTTAAGTATCTTAGATCTGGTTGCAAAAAACATTGATTATCTGAAAAGTTGATTGATATATAAAATGGATCCAAACTCTGTGTGTTTTTGGCCTACCGTCTCGGAAAAGCTTTGAAATGCAAAAATGTGGATTGTTGTGAAAATTTTTTTTCGAAATTTTTACTTTAAAAACTTGGGAGAAGTCGGTTTTATTTTCTATGCCAGAACTTGTTTTTTAAGAACTAGCATTTTTGTAATTTTTAGTTTAAGGTTTTTTCAGAGGTTGCGGTTTGTTTTTTCACATAACTTAGGTATCTAAGATCTGGTTGTAAAAAAACTTTGATTATCTGAAAAGTTGATTGCTACTGGTATAAAATGAGATTTTGGTTGTGGTGAGGTTGTGAGATTTTTTTTTTCGATATTTTTACTTTTTTCATAAGTTGCGGTTTGTTTTCTCACATAAATTAAGTAGCTTAATTTTCGTTGTAAAAAAATTTGATTATCTGAAAACATGATTAATACTGCTATAAAATGGATCCAAACTCTGTGTGGTTTTGGCCTACCGTCTGGGTAAAGCTTTGCAATGCAAACATTTTATTTGTTGTGAGATTTTTTGGTTTCGAAATTTTGACTTTAAAAACTCGGGAAAAGTCGGGTTTATTTTCTATAGCAGAACTTGTTTTTAAGAACTTATTAAGGAAGTAATTTTAAGATTAAGGTTTTTTCAGAGGTTGCGGTTTGTTTTTTTACATAACTTAAGTATCTTAGATCTGGTTGCAAAAAACATTGATTATCTGAAAAGTTGATTGATATATAAAATGGATCCAAACTCTGTGTGTTTTTGGCCTACCGTCTCGGAAAAGCTTTG
>NW_023000735.1:0-881 GCF_900245975.1 Drosophila guanche | reverse complement strand
GAAAAGAACAACAAAAGCTGCAGGACAGTGTGGGTTTAGCCACTGCTAATTCATTTCTTCTTTCTGGCTATAATAATGATCCAATCGGATCCCAATTTATTGATCTGATAGATATGACCATTCCCTACAGAATGGCGTTTTTAGTTTTCTTCTATCTTTAAAATTGTAGATTTGGGAGGTTTTCGACCTTTTGCGGGTGCGGAATGGGGCGGGGCACATTTTTTAAATACACTTGTAACAGTGTGAGCATACAGAAGTCTGGATGCAAAATTTGGTGGCTCTAGCTTTTATAGTCTCTGAGATTCAGGTGATCAACAAGACGGACGGACGGACAGACGGACGGACAGACGGACAGACAGACAGGGCTCAATCGACTCGGCTATTGACGGTGATCAAGAATATATACAATTTATGGGGTCGGAAACGATTCCTTCTGTGTATTACATACATTAACTTTGTGCACAAATACAATATACCCTATTTACTCTTCGAGTAACGGGTATAAAACAAATATAAGCTGCGTGTGGGGGGGGGGGGTGGTTAAAAGTCGGCAGAGGCAGAGGCCGAGTGAAGCAGAGTGTGAATGAGAGAATGTGAAAAGAACAACAAAAGCTGCAGGACAGTGTGGGTTTAGCCACTGCTAATTCATTTCTTCTTTCTGGCTATAATAATGATCCAATCAGATCCCAATTTATTGATCTGATAGATATGACCATTCCCTACAGAATGGCGTTTTTAGTTTTCTTCTATCTTTAAAATTGTAGATTTGGGAGGTTTTCGCCCTTTTGCGGGGGCGGAAGGGGGCGGGGCACATTTTTTAAATACACTTGTAACAGTGTGAGCATACAGAAGTCTGGATGCAAAATTTGGTGGCTCTAGCT
>NW_023000734.1:0-881 GCF_900245975.1 Drosophila guanche | reverse complement strand
CAAACTCTGAGTGGTTTTGGCCTACCGTCTCGAAAAGCTTTGAAATGCAAAAATGTGGATTGTTGTGAGATTTTTTTTTTCGAAATTTTGACTTTAAAAACTCGGGAAAAGTTGGTTTTATTTTCTATGGCAGAACTTGTTTTTTAAGAACTAGCAATTTTGTAATTTTTAGTTTAAGGTTTTTTCAGAGGTTGCGGTTGGTTTTTTCACATAACTTAAGTATCTTAATTTTGGGTGTAAAAAATTTTGATTATCTGAAAAGTTGATTGATACTGCTATAAAGTGGATCCAAACTCTGTGTGGTTTTGGCCTACCGTCTCGGAAAAGCTTTGAAATGCAAAAATGTGGATTGTAGTGAGATTTTTTTTTTTTCGAAATTTTGACTTTAAAAACTTGGGAAAGTTGGTTTTATTTTCTATGGCAGAACTTGTTTTTTAAGAACTAGCAATTTTGTAATTTTTAGTTTAAGGTTTTTACAGAGGTTGTGGTTTGCTTTTTTACATAACTTAAGTATCTTAATTTTGGATGTAAAAAACTTTGATTATCTGAAAAGTTGATTGATACTGCTATTAAATGGATCCAAACTGTTTGTGGTTTTTGGCCTACGGTCTCGGAAAAGCTTTGAAATGCAAAATGTTGATGGTTGTGAGATTTTTTTTTTTCGAAATTTTGACTTTAAAAACTCGGGAAAAGTCGGTTTTATTTTCTATGGCAGAACTTGTTTTTTAAGAACTAGTAATTTAGTAATTTTTAGTTTAAGGTTTTTACAGAGGTTGTGGTTTGTTTTTTCACATAACTTAAGTAACTTAACTTTGGTTGTAAAAACCCTTGATTATCTGAAAAGTTGATTGATACTGCTATAAAGTGGATCCAAACTCTGT
>NW_023000733.1:0-881 GCF_900245975.1 Drosophila guanche | reverse complement strand
GTGAAAAAAACAAACCTCAACCTCAAATTCAAAATTTCGAAAAAAAAAAATCTAACATCAATCAACATTTTTGCATTTCAAAGCTTTACCCAGACGGTAACCCAAAACCACACAGTTTGGATCCATTTTATAGCAGTATCAATCAACTTTTCAGATAATCTAAGTTTTTTACAACCAAAATTAAGATACTTAAGTTATGGGAAAAAACAAACCACAACCTCTGAAAAAACCTTAAACTAAAAATTACAAAATAGCTAGTTCCTAAAAAAACAAGTTCTGCCATAGAAAATAAAACCGACTTTTCCCGAGTTTTTAAAGTCAAAATTTCGAAAAAAAATATCACACAAACCACATTTTTGCATTTCAAAGCTTTTCGAGACGGTAGGCCAAAACCACTCAGAGTTTGGATCCATTTTATAGCAGTATCAATCAACTTTTCAGATAATCAAAGTTTTTTACAACCACAGTTAAGATACTTAAGTTATGTGAAAAAACGAACCGCAACCTCTGAAAAAACCTTAAACTAAAAATTACAAAATTGATAGTTCTTAAAAAACAAGTTCTGCCATGGAAAATAAATCCAACTTTTCCCGAGTTCTTAAAGTCAAAATTTCGAAAAAAAATCTCACAACAATCCACATTTTTGCATTTCAAAGCTTTTCCGAGACGGTAGCTTTTCCGGCTAAAACTAAAAATTACATCCTTAATAAGTTCCTAAAAAACAAGTTCTGCCATAGAAAATAAACCCGACTTTTCCCGAATTTTTAAAGTAAAAATATCGAAAAAAAAAAAAAATCTCACATCAATCAACATTTTTGCATTTTAAAGCTTTACCCAGACGGTAGGCCAAAACCACACAGTTTGGATCCATTTTATAGAAG
>NW_023000732.1:0-881 GCF_900245975.1 Drosophila guanche | reverse complement strand
CTGAAAAAACCTTAAATTAAAAATGACATCTTTAATAAGTTCCTAAAAAAATGTTCTGCCATAGAAAATAAACCCGACTGTTCCCGAGTTTTTAAAGTCAATATTTCGACAATAAAAATCTCACAACAGCCAAAAATTTTGCATTTTAAAGCTTTACCCAGACGGTAGGCCAAAACCACACACAGTTTGGATCATTTTTTTATCAGTATCAATCAACTTTTAGATAATCAAAGTTTTTTGCAACCAGATCTAAGATACTTAAGTTATGTGAAAAAACAGACCGCAACCTCTGAAAAAACCTTAAACTAAAAATTACACTTTTAATAAATTCCTAAAAAAAAGTTCTGCCATAGAAAATAAACCCAACTGTTCCCGAGTTTTTAAAGTCAATATTTCGACAATAAAAATATCACAACAACCAACATTTTTGCATTTCAAAGCTTTACCCAGACGGTAGGCCAAAACCACACACAGTTTGGATCAATTTTTTAGCAGTATCAATCAACTTTTCAGATAATCAAAGTTTTTTGTAACCAGATCTAAGATACTTAAGTTATGTGAAAAAACAAACCTCTACTTCTAAAAAAACCTTAAACAAAAAAAAGTACAAACTTTGAAAATTCTTAAAAGAAAAGTTCTGCCATAGAAAATAGGCCCGACTCTTCACGAGTTTTTAAAGTCCATATTTCGACAATAAAAATCTCACAACAATCAACATTTTTGCATTTCAAAGCTTAACCTAGACGGTAGGCCAAAACAACACACAGTTTGGATCAATTTTTTAGCAGTATCAATAAACTTTAAGATAATCAAAGTTTTTTGCAACCAGATCTAAGATACTTAAGTTATGTGAAAAAAACAAAATACTACCTTTGAAAAAA
>NW_023000731.1:0-881 GCF_900245975.1 Drosophila guanche | reverse complement strand
GTGAGATTTTTTTTTCGATATTTTTACTTTAAAAACTCGGGAAAAGTCGAGATTATTTTCTATGGCAGAACTTGTTTTTTAGGAACTTATTTAGGTTGTAATTTTTAGTTTAAGGGTTTTTTCAGAGGTTGCGGCTTGTTTTTTTACATAACTTAAGTAACTTAGATCTGGTTGCAAAAAACTTTGATTATCTGAAAAGATGATTGATACTGCTATAAAATGGATCCAAACTGTTTGTGGTTTTGGCCTACCATCTCGGAAAAGCTTCGCAATGCAAAAATGTTGATTGTTGTGAGATTTTTCGTTTAAAAACTCGGGTTTATTTTCTATGGCAGAACTTGTTTTTTAAGAACTTATTAAGGAAGTAATTTGTGGTTTAATGTTTTTTCAGAGGTTTCGGTTTGTTTTTTCACATAACTTAAGTATCTTAGATCTGGTTGCAAAAAACTTTGATTATCAGAAAAGTTGATTGATTCTGCTATAAAATGGATCCAAAATCTTTGTGGTTTTGGCCTACCGTCTGGTTAAAGCTTAAAAATGCCAAAATGTTGATTTTTGTGAGGTATTTTGTACGAAATTTTTACTTTAAAAACGTGGGAAAAGTCGGTTTTATTTTCTATGGCAGAACTTGTTTTTTAAGAACTTATTAAGGAAGTTATTCTAAGTTTGAGGTTTTTTCAGTGGTTGCGGTTTGTTTTTTCACATAACTTAAGTATCTTAGATCTGGTTGCAAAAAACTTTGATTATCTGAAAAGTTGATTGATTCTGTCATAAACTGGATCCAAACTCTGTGTGGTTTTGACCTACCGTCTAAGTAAGGCTTTGAAAAGCAAAAAAGTTGATTTTTGTGATGTATTTTGTACGAAATTTTGACTTTGAAA
>NW_023000730.1:0-882 GCF_900245975.1 Drosophila guanche | reverse complement strand
AATAGGGTATATTGTATTTGTGCACAAAGTTAATGTATGTAACACACAGAAGGAATCGTTTACGACACCATAAAGTGTATATATTATTGATCACCATCAATAGCCGAGTCGATTGAGCCCTGTCTGTCTGTCCGTCTGTCCGTCCGTCCGTCTTGTTGAGCACCTGAATCTCAGAGACTATAAAACCTAGAGGCACCAAATTTTGCATCCAGACTTTTGTATGCTCACACTCTTACAAGTGTATTTAAAAAATGTGCCCCGCCCTTTTCCGCTCCCGCAAAAGGGCGAAAACCTCCCAAATCTACAATTTTAAAGATAAAAGAAAACTAAAAACGCCATTCTGTAGGGAATAGCCATATCTATCAGATCACCAAATTGGGATCCGATTGGATCATTATTATAGCCAGAAAGAAGAAATTAATTAGCAGTGGCTAAACCCACACTCTCCTGCAGATTTGGTTGTTCTTTTCACATTCTCTCATTCACACTCTGCTTCACTCGGCCTCTGCCTCTGCCGTCCCTCTTCCTCTGCCGTCCCTCTGCCTCTGCCGACTTTAAACCAAACCCCCCACCCCCTCACGCAGCTTATATTTGTTTTATACCCGGTACTCGAAGAGTAAATAGGGTATATTGTATTTGTGCACAATGTTAATGTATGTAACACACAGAAGGAATCGTTTACGACACCATAAAGTGTATATATTATTGATCACCATCAATAGCCGAGTCGATTGAGCCCTGTCTGTCTGTCCGTCTGTCCGTCCGTCTGTCCGTCCGTCTTGTTGAGCACCTGAATCTCAGAGACTATAAAACCTAGAGCCACCAAATTTTGCATCCAGACTTCTGTATGCTCACACTCTTACAAGTGTATTTAAAAAATGT
>NW_023000729.1:0-882 GCF_900245975.1 Drosophila guanche | reverse complement strand
TTGTTTTTTCACATAACTTAAGTATCTTAATTTTGGTTGTAAAAAACTTTGATTATCTGAAAAGTTGATTGATACTCCTTTAAAATGGATCCAAACTGTGTGGTTTTGGCCTACCGTCTGGGTAAAGCTTTGAAATGCAAAAATGTTGATTGATGTGAGATTTTTTTTTTTTTCGATATTTTTACTTTAAAAACTCGTGAAAAGTCGGGTTTATTTTCTATGGCAGAACTTGTTTTTTAGGAACTTATTAAGGATGTAATTTTTAGTTTAAGGTTTTTTCAGAGGTTGCGGTTTGTTTTTTCACATAACTTAAGAATCTGAATTTGGGTTGTAAATAATTTTGATTATCTGAAAAGTTGATTGATACTGCTATATAATGGATCCAAACTCTGTGTGGTTTTGGCCTACCGTCTCGGAAAAGCTTTGAAATTCAAAAATGTGAATTGTTGTGAGATTTTTTGTTGTTGAAATTTTGACTTTAAAAACTCGGGAAAAGTTGGTTTTATTTTCTATGGCAGTACTTATTTTTTAAGAAATAGTAACTTTGTAATTTTTAGTTTAAGGTTTTTTCAGAGGTTGTGGTTTGTTTTTTTACATAACTTAAGTATCTTAATTTTGGTTGTACAAAACTTTGATTATCTGAAAAGTTGATTCATACTGATATAAAATGGATCCAAACTGTTTGTGGTTTTGGCCTACCGTCTCGGAAAAGCTTTGAAATGCAAAAATGTGAATTGTTGTGAGATTTTTTTTTTTGAAATTTGGACTTTAAAAACTCGGGAAAAGTTGGTTTTATTTTCTATGGCAGAACTTGTTTTTTTTAGGAACTAGTAATTTTGTAATTTTTGGTTTAAGGTTTGTTCAGAGGTTGCGGTTTGTTTT
>NW_023000728.1:0-882 GCF_900245975.1 Drosophila guanche | reverse complement strand
CTTTACTTAGATGGTAGGTCAAAACCACACAGAGTTTGGATTTATTTTATGACAGAATCAATCAACTTTTCAGATAATCAAAGTTTTTTGCAACCAGATCTAAGATACTTAAGTTATGTAAAAAAACAAACCGCAACCTCTGAAGAAACCTTAAACTAAAAATTACATCCTTAATAAGTTCCTAAAAAAACAAGTTCTGCCATAGAAAATAAACCCGACTTTTCCCGAGTTTTTAAAGTAAAAATATCGAAAAAAAAAATCTCACATCAATCAACATTTTTGCATTTCAAAGCTTTTCCGAGACGGTAGGCCAAAACCACACAGAGTTTGGATCCACTTTATAGCAGTATCAATCAACTTTTCAGATAATCAAAATTTTTTACAACCAAAATTCAGATTCTTACGTTATGTGAAAAAACAAACCGCAACCTCTGAAAAAACCTTAAACTAAAAATTACATCCTTAATAAGTTCCTAAAAAACAAGTTCTACCATAGAAAATAAAACCGACTTTTCCCGAATTTTTAAAGTAAAAATTTCGAAAACAAAAATTCTACACCAATCAACGTTTTTGCATTTCAAAGCTTTTCCGAGACGGTAGGCCAAAACCGCAAACAGTTTGGATCCATTTTATAGCAGTATCAATCAACTTTTCAGATAATTAAAGTTTTTTACAACCAAAAATATGATACTTAAGTTATGTGAAAAAACAAACCGCCACCTCTGAAAAAACCTGAAACTTAAAATTACTTCCTTAATAAGTTCTTAAAAAACAAGTTCTGCCATAAAAAATAAAACCGACTTTTCCCGAGTTTTTAAAGTAAAAATTTCGAAAACAAAAAATCTCACAACAATCAACGTTTTTGCATTTCAAAGCTTTACC
>NW_023000727.1:0-882 GCF_900245975.1 Drosophila guanche | reverse complement strand
ACTTCAATATTATTCGTATATAGTAACAACTATACACATATCCAACCAAATAAAGTATCAGACATTGCCGGCTAGGTATTTTCCCCATATCATATGCAAACACAAATTTAAAATTTTTCATCATATGAAATATACCAAGCACGACACCACTCCCTATAAAGGTTTTCTGCCACGGCTTCCGCAAATCGGGTGATAACAATCGAGAGTGCCCCTTAACAGTCATTTGTTCTTGTATTTTAATAAAAGAAACACACAAACACTTCAATATTATTCGTATAAAGTAACAATTAAATACATATCAAACCATATAAAGTATCAGACATTGCCATCTAGGTATTTTCCCCATATCATATGTAAGGACAATTTTTAAATTGTTCACCATATGAAATATACCAAGCACGACACCACTACCTATAGAGGTTTTTTGCCACGGCTTCCGCAAATCAGGTGCCTACAATAGGAAGCGCCCCTCAACAGTCATTTGTTCTCGTATTTTAATACAAGAAACACACAAACACTTCAATATTATTCGTATATAGTAACAATTATATACATATCAAACCATATAAAGTATCAGACATTGCCATCTAGGTATTTTCCCCATACCATATGTAAGGAAAAATTTTAAATTGTTCATCATATGAAATAAACCAAGCACGACACCACTCCCTATAGAGGTTTTTTGCCACGGCTTCCGCAAATCGGGTGCCTTCAATAGGGAGTGCCTCTTAATAGTCATTTGTTCTCGTATTTTAATACAAGAAACACACAAACACTTCAATATTATTCGTAAATAGTAACAATTATATACATATCAAACCATATAAAGTATCAGACATTGCCATCTAGGTATTTTCCTTATACCATATGTAAGGACAAATT
>NW_023000726.1:0-882 GCF_900245975.1 Drosophila guanche | reverse complement strand
AAATTCGGGAAAAGTCGGGTTTATTTTCTATGGAAGAACTTTTCTTTTAAAAATTTTCAAAGTTTGTTACTTTTTTGTTTAAGGTTTTTTAGAAGTAGCGGTTTGTTTTTTCACATAACTTAACCATCTTAGACCTGGTTGTAAAGAACTTTGATTACTTTGATTTTTCATAGGTTGCGGTTTGTTTTTTCACAAAACTAAAGTATCTTAGATCTGGTTGCAAAAAAACTTTGATTATCTGAAAAGTTGATTGATTCTGCTATAAAATGGATCCGAACTCTGTGTGGTTTTGGCCTACCGTCTCGGAAAAGCTTTGAAATGCAAAAATGTTGATTGTTGTGAGATTTTTTTTTCTTCGAAATTTTGACTTTAAAAACTCGGGAAAAGTCGGGTTTATTTTCTATGGCAGAACTTGTTTTTTAAGAACTTATTAAGAAAGTAATTTTAAGTTTAAGGTTTTTTCAGAGGTTGTGGTTTGTTTTTTCACATAACTTAAGTATCTTAGATCTGGTTGCAAAAAAACTTTGATTATCTGAAAACTTGATTGATTCTGCTATAAAATGGATCCGAACTCTGTGTGGTTTTGGCCTACCGTCTCGGAAAAGCTTTGAAATGCAAAAATGTTGATTGTTGTGAGATTTTTTTTTCTTCGAAATTTTGACTTTAAAAACTCGGGAAAAGTTGGTTTTATTTTCTATGGCAGAACTTGTTTTTTAAGAACTTGTAATTTTGTAATTTTTAGTTTAAGGTTTTTTCAGATGTTGCGGTTGGTTTTTCACATAACTTAAGTATCTTAATTTCGGTTGTAAAAAACTTTGATTATCTGAAAAGTTGATTGATTCTGCTATAAAATGGATCCAAACTCTGTGTGGGTTTGGCCTA
>NW_023000725.1:0-882 GCF_900245975.1 Drosophila guanche | reverse complement strand
AAAGTTAATGTATGTAACACACAGAAGGAATCGTTTCCGACCCCATAAAGTGTATATATTCTTGATCACCATCAATAGCCGAGTCGATTGAGCCCTGTCTGTTTGTCCGTCTGTCCGTCCGTCTTGTTGAGCACCTGAATCTCAGAGACTATAAAAGCTAGAGCTACCAAATTTTGCATCCAGACTTCTGTATGCTCACACTGTTACAAGTGTATTTAAAAAATGTGCCCCGCCCCATTCCGCCCCCGCAAAAGGGCGAAAACCTCCCAAATCTACAATTTTAAAGATCAAAGAAAACTAAAAACGCAATTCTGTAGGGAATGGCCTATCTATCAGATCACCAAATTGGGATCCGATTGGATCATTATTATAGCCAGAAAGAAGAAACTAATTAGCAGTGGCTAAACCCACACTGTCCTGCAAATCTACAATTTTAAAGATAAAAGAAAACTAAAAACGCTATTCTGTAGGGAATGGCCTATCTATCAGATCACCAAATTGGGATCCGATTGGATCATTATTATAGCCAGAAAGAATAAATTAATTAGCAGTGGCTAAACCCACACTGTCCTGCAGCTTTTGTTGTTCTTTTCACATTCTCTCATTCACACTCTGCTTCACTCGGCCTCTGCCTCTGCCGTCCCTCTGCCTCTGCCGACTTTAAACCACCCCACCCCCCCCCGCTCACGCAGCTTATATTTGTTTTATACCCGGTACTCGAAGAGTAAATAGGGTATATTGTATTTGTGCACAAAGTTAATGTATGTAACACACAGAAGGAATCGTTTCCGCCCCCAGAAAGTGTATATATTCTTGATCACCATCAATAGCCGAGTCGATTGAGCCCTGTCTGTCCGTCCGTCTGTCCTTCCGTCTGTCTGT
>NW_023000724.1:0-882 GCF_900245975.1 Drosophila guanche | reverse complement strand
CAAACTTTTTTAACAACGAAAATTAAGATACTTAAGTTATGTGAGAAAACAAACCGCACCTTCTGAAAAAAGTAAAAATATCGAAAAAACAAAATCTCACAACAATCCACATTTTTGCATTTCAAAGCTTTTCCGAGACGGTAGGCCAAAACCACATAGAGTTTGGATCCATTTTATAGCAGAATCAATCAACTTTTCAGATAATCAAAGCTTTTTGCAACCAGATCTTAGATACTTAAGTTATGTGAAAAAACAAACTGCAACCTCTGAAAAAACCTTAAACTAAAAATTACAAAATTAGCAGTTCTTCAAAAACAAGTTCTGGCATAGAAAATAAAACCGACTTCTCCCGAGTTTTTAAAGTAAAAATTTCGAAAAAAAAACTCACGACAATCCAATTTTCGCATTTCAAAGCTTTTCCGAGACGGTAGGCCAAAACCACACAGAGTTTGGATCCATTTTATAGCAGTATCAATCAACTTTTCAGATAATCAAAGTTTTTTACAACCGAAATTAAGATACTTAAGTTATGTGAAAAAACAAACCGCAACCTCTGAAAAAACCTTAAACTTAAAATTACTTCCTTAATAAGTTCTTAAAAAAACAGTTTCTGCCATAGAAAATAAACCCGAGTTTTTAAAGTCAAAATTTCGTACAAAATACCTCACAAAAATCAACATTTATGCATTTCAAAGCTTTACCCAGACGGTAGGCCAAAACCACACAGAGTTTGGATCCATTTTATAGCAGAATCAATCAACTTTTCTGATAGTCAAAGTTTCTTGCAACCAGATCTTAGATACTTAAGTTATGTGAAAAAACAAACTGCAACCTCTGAAAAAACATTAAACTAAAAATTACAAAATTGCTAGTTCCTAAAAA
>NW_023000723.1:0-882 GCF_900245975.1 Drosophila guanche | reverse complement strand
TTCCGCGTGCAATGAGAGGTTTGTCGTACTTCTGCTCGTTGAGGACTTCGCTCACACCATATCCATCGTCCCGAACAAGACGACGGTGGAGCATGAGCTCCAACTGTCCGTTTTGCATGCTGGTTCCACCCTGGGCACGATCGTTGAGCAGAGCAATGCGCTTGTTGCTGTCCTCCAGGGCAATGCGGGAGACGATTGGGTAATAATTTCCACTAATTGGCTGCCTGCCTAGATCAGGGTTAAAGTCCTCTCGCTTATCCTTTACACGCTTGATCATCTCGCGCCCATTGGAGTCAGTGTAGAAGACGCCGTTCGAGGAGATTTCGCTATCGAAAACTGTCACAATTTCCCTGGCGGTATCCTCGTCAGTTGGAATGGGCCCGACGAGCCACTCGAACTCCACACGGTTGACACCCTCGTAGATGCGAATGACCTGGGAGATCCATTCGCTGAACTGCTGATGGACTTCCTTCACCAGAGCTCCATCGTAAACTGTGAACTCCACCTTGTCTTCCAAGAATTTCAGATCAACGTCTTCCTTTTGACGGAAGACATAAGCTCCGGATTCATATGTCTCATAAATGGCAAAGTTCTGGTCAATAGCCTCGGACACTCCGTTCATCTCAACGGTCTTCAGGCGACCCGTATTATTGTCGATCACCAATTTGATCTCCGATGTCTGGACCACAGTTTCGGAATCATCATCGGCGTGAGTCTCCACATTCTGCATGGAATGGACCTTCTTAAATCGCTTAAGCACTTCCAAGTTCTTTTCGAGTTGCGTCATAGGCTTTTGGTCAGCCGTAGATAAGACATTTTCCTTGCTTTCTACCTTGTCGACCTTCTTGATGTAGTAGCTGGCGATCTTGTTCACGGATGCCT
>NW_023000722.1:0-882 GCF_900245975.1 Drosophila guanche | reverse complement strand
TCAAGAACTTTGATTATCTGAAAAGTTGATTGGTACTGCCATAAAGTGGATGGAAACTCTGTGTGGTTTTCGCCTACCGTCTGGGTAAAGCTTTGAAATGCAAAAATGTTGATTTTTCTGAGGTATTTTTTTACGAAATTTAGACTTTAAAAGCTCGGGAAGACTTGGTCCTATTTTCTATTGCAGAATTTTTTTTTTATAATTTATTAAGAAAGTAACTTTTTGCTTAAGGTTTTTTTCAGAGGTAGCGATTTGTTTTTTCACATAACTTGTCACATAACTGGTTGTCCAGAACATTGATTATCTGAAAAGTTGATTGTTACTAATATAAAGTGGATCCAAACTCTGTGTGGTTTTGTCCTACCGTCTGGGCAAAGTTTTGAATGAAAAAACGTTGATTTTTGTGAGGTATTTTTTACGACATTTTTACTTTAAAAATTCGGGAAGAGTCGGGTTTATTTTCTATGGCAGAACTTTTTTTTTAGGAATTTATTAAGAAAGTAATTTTTTGCTTAAGGTTTTTTCAGAGGGAGTGATTTGTTTTTTCACATAGCTTAAATAACTTAGATCTGGGTGCAAAAAACTTTGATTATTTGAAAAGTTGATTGATACTTCTATAAAATGGATCCAAACTCTGTGTGATTTTGGCCTACCGTCTGGGCAAAGCTTTGAAATGAATAAACGTTGATTGTTGTGAGATTTTTTTTTTCGAAATTCTACATTAAAAATTCTGGAAAAGTTGGGTTTATTTTCTATGGCAGAACTTGTTTTTAAGAATTTATTAAGGATGTAATTTTTATTTTAAGGTTTTTTCAGAGGTTGCGGTTTGTTTTTTCACATAACTTAAGTATCTTAGATCTGGTTGTCCAGAACATTGATTAT
>NW_023000721.1:0-882 GCF_900245975.1 Drosophila guanche | reverse complement strand
CTTAATAAGTTCCTAAAAAAACAAGTTCTGCCATAGAAAATAAACCCGACTTTTCCCGAGTTTTTAAAGTCAAAAATTCGTAAAAAATACCTCACAAAAATCAACATGTTTGCATTTCAAAGCTTTACCCAGACGGTAGGCCAAAACCACACAGAGTTTGGATCAATTTTAAAGCAGTATCAATCAACTTTTCAGGTAATCAAAGTTTTTTACAACCAGATCTAAGATACTTAAGTTATGTGAAAAAACAAACCGCAACCTCTGAAAAAACCTTAAACTAAAAATTACATCCTTAATAAGTTCCTAAAAAACAAGTTCTGCCATAGAAAATAAACCCGACTTTTCCCGAGTTTTTAAAGTAAAAAATTCGTAAAAATACCTCACAAAAATCAACATTTTTGCATTTCAAAGCTTTACCCAGACGGTAGGCCAAAACCACACAGAGTTTGGATCCATTTTATAGCAGAATCAATCAACTTTTCAGATAATCAAAGTTTTTTGCAACCAGATCCTAGATACTTAAGTTATGTAAAAAAACAAACCGCAACCTCTGAAAAAACCTTAAACTAAAAATTACAGCCTTAATAAGTTTAAAAAAAACAAGTTCTGCCATAGAAAATAAACCCGACTTTTCCCGAGTTTTTAAAGTCAAAAATTCGTAAAAAATACCTCACAAAAATTATCAGTTTTACATTTCAAAGCTTTACCCAGACGGTAGGCCAAAACCACACAGAGTTTGGATCCATTTTATAGCAGAATCAATCAACTTTTCAGATAATCAAGATTTTTTACAACCAGATCGTAGATCCTTAAGTTATGTGAAAAAACAAACCGCAACCTCTGAAAAAACATTAAACAAAAAATTACAAAATTATTAGTTCT
>NW_023000720.1:0-882 GCF_900245975.1 Drosophila guanche | reverse complement strand
TGGTTGATTGGGCATGTTTCCCATATACATGTATAATATAACTTCAGCATGATTTGATTATGAAGAAACGATAATGTACGATATGATATAGTGTACTGTATGGCCTTTCATATGAAATAGGCATTGTGTTGATATAAATACAAGATGTAAATTGGTTATAATGGTTGATTGGACATGTTTCCCATATACATGTATAATATAACTTCAGCATGATTTGATTATGAAGAAACGATAATGTACGATATGATATACTGTACTGTATGGCCTTTCATATGAAATGGGCATTGTATTGATATAAATACAAAATGTATAATGGTTTTGATGGTTGATTGGACATGTTTCCCATATACATGTATAATATAACTTCAGCATGATTTGATTATGAAGAAACGATAATGTACGATATGATATAGTGTACTGTATGGCCTTTCATATGAAATGGGCATTGTATTGATATAAATACAAAATGTATAATGGCTTTGATGGTTTATTGGGCATGTTTCCCATATACATGTATAATATAACTTCAGCATGATTTGATTATGAAGAAACGATAATGTACGATATGATATACTGTATGATTTTTCATATGTTAGCCGTGACCCTGGGGAAAAACCTGTATATGCACTGGTGTTCGACTTGATATATATCATCTGATGAAAAATTTTAAATTTTGTCTTTAGATATGATATGGGGGAAAATACCTAGCTGACAATGTCTGATACTTTATTTGGTTGGATATGTATATAGTTGTTACTATATATGAATAACATTGAAGTGTTTGTGTTTTTCTTTTATTAAAATACTAGAAGAAATGACTGTTAAGGGGAACTCCCTGATGTAGGCACCCGATTTGCGGAAGCCGTGGCAAAAAACCTATAT
>NW_023000719.1:0-882 GCF_900245975.1 Drosophila guanche | reverse complement strand
AAAGCTGATTGATACTGCTATAAAACGGATCCAAAATCTGTGTGGTTTTGGCCTACCGTCTGGGCAAAGCTTTGAAATGCAAAAATGTTTATTTTTGTGAGGTATTTTGTACGAAATTTTTACTTTAAAAACTCGGGAAAAGTCGGGTTTATTTTCTATGGCAGAACTAGTTTTTTAAGAACTTATTAAGGATGTAATTGTAAGTAAAAGGTTTTTTCAGATGTTACGGTTTGTCTTTTCACATAATTTAAGTATCTTAGATCTGGTTGTAAAGAACTCTGATTATCTGAAAAAGTTGATTGATACTGATATAAAGTGGATTCAAACGCTGTGTGGTTTTGGCCTACCGTATGGGCAAAGCTTTGAAATGCAAAAATGTTGATTTTTGCGATGTATTTTTTACGAAATTTTGACTTTAAAAACTTGGGAAGAATCGGGTTTATTTTCTATGGCAGAACTTTTCTTTTAAGTATTTTCAAAATGTTGTACTTTTTTGTTTAATGTGTTTTAGAAGTTGCGGTTTGTTTTTTCACATAACTTAAGTATCTTAGACCTGGTTGTAAAGAACTTTGATTATCTGAAAAGTTGATTGATGCTGCTATAAAGTGGAACCAAACTCTGTGTGGTTTTGGCCTACCGTCTCGGAAAAGCTTTGAAATGCAAAAATGTGGATTGATGTTAGATTTTTTTTTTTTTCGAAATTTTAAATTTGAGGTTGAGGTTTGTTTTTTTCACATAACCTAGTTATCTTAGATCTGGTTGTATGGAACTTTGTTTATCTGAAAAGTTTATTCATACTGCTATCAAGTGGATCCAAACTCTGTGTGGTTTTGGTTCCAAACACTTTGTGTTTTTGCTTTACCGTCTGGGAAATATACAGAT
>NW_023000718.1:0-883 GCF_900245975.1 Drosophila guanche | reverse complement strand
TTTTTTAAGAACTTATTAAGGAAGTAATTTTTAGTTTAAGGTTTTTTCAGACTTTGCGGTTTGTTTTTTTCACATAACTTAAGTATCTTAATTTTGGTTGCAAAAAACTTTGATTATCTGAAAAGTTGATTGATACTGCTATAAAATGGATCCAAACTGTTTGTGGTTTTGGCCTACCGTCTCGAAAATGCTTTGAAATGCAAAAATGTTGATTGATGTGAGATTTTTTTTCGAAATTTTTACTTTAAAAACTCGGGAGAAGTCGGGTTTATTTTCTATTGCAGAACTTGTTTTTTAGGAACTTATTAAGGATGTAATTTTTAGTTTAAGGTTTTTTCAGAGGTTGCGGTTTGTTTTTTTACATAACTTAAGTATTTTTGATCTGATTGCAAAAACTTTGATTATCTGAAAAGTTTATTGATACTGCTATAAAATGGATCCAAACTCTGTGTGGTTTTGGCCTACCGTCTCGGAAAAGCTTTGAAATGCAAAAATGTGGATTGTTGTGAGATTTTTTTTCGAAATTTTTACTTTAAAAACTCGGGAGAAGTCGGTTTTATTTTCTATGCCAGAACATGATTTTTAAGAACGAGCATTTTTGTAATTTTTAGTTTAAGATTTTTTCAGAGGTTGCGGTTTGTTTTTTCACATAACTTAAGTATCTAAGATCTGGTTGCAAAAAATTTTGATTGTCAGAAAAGTTGATTGATTCTGCTATAAAATGGATCCAAACTCTGTGTGATTTTGGCCTACCGTCTGGGTAAAACTTTGAAATGCAAAAATGTTGATTTTTGTGAGGTATTTTGTACGAAATTTTGACTTTAAAAACTTGGGAAAAGTCGGTTTTATTTTCTATGGCAGAACTTGTTTTTTAAGAACTTAT
>NW_023000717.1:0-883 GCF_900245975.1 Drosophila guanche | reverse complement strand
TATATATTCTTAATCACCATCAATAGCTGAGTCGATTGAGCCCTGTCTGTCTGTCCGTCCGTCTTGTTGAGCACCTGAATCTCAGAGACTATAAAAGCTAGAGCCACCAAATTGTGCATCCAGACTTCTGTATGCTCACACTGTTACAAGTGTATTTAAAAACTGTGCCCCGCCCCATTCCGCCCCACAAAAGGGCGAAAACCTCCCAAATCTACAATTTTAAAGATAGAAGAAAACTAAAAACGCCATTCTGTAGGGAATGGCCATATATATCAGATCACCAAATTGGGATCCGATTGGATCATTATTATAGCCAGAAAGAAGAAATTAATTAGCAGTGGCTAAACCCACACTGTCCTGCAGCTTTTGTTGTTCTTTTCACATTCTCTCCTTCACACTCTGCTTCACTCGGCCTCTGCCTCTGCCGTCCCTCTGCCTCTGCCGACTTTTAAACCAATAGCCGAGTCGATTGAGCCCTGTCTGTCTGTCCGTCTGTCTTTCCGTCTTGTTGAGCACCTGAATCTCAGAGTCTATAAAAGCTAGAGCCACCAAATTGTGCATCCAGACTTCTGTATGCTCACACTGTTACAAGTGTATTTAAAAACTGTGCCCCGCCCCATTCCGCCCCACAAAAGGGCGAAAACCTCCCAAATCTACAATTTTAAAGATAGAAGAAAACTAAACACGCCATTCTGTAGGGAATGGCCATATCTATCAGATCAATAAATTGGGATCCGATTGGATCATTATTATAGCCAGAAAGAAGAAATTAATTAGCAGTGGCTAAACCCACACTGTCCTGCAGCTTTTGTTGTTCTTTTCACATTCTCTCATTCACACTCTGCTTCACTCGGCCTCTGCCTCTGCCGACTTTAAACCACCC
>NW_023000716.1:0-883 GCF_900245975.1 Drosophila guanche | reverse complement strand
AATTGATCCAAACTGTGTGTGGTTTTGGCCTACCGTCTGGGTAAAGCTTTGAAATTCAAAAATGTTGGTTGTTGTGAGATTTTTATTGTCGAAATATTGACTTTAAAAACTCGGGAACAGTCGGGTTTATTTTCTATGGCAGAACTTTTTTTTAGGAACTTATTAAAGATGTAATTTTTAGTCAGAGATTTTTTTCAGAGGTTGCAGCCTGTTTTCTCACATAACTTAAGTATGATCTGGTTAGATCTGGTTGCAAAAAACGTTGATTATCTGAAAAGTTTATTGATACTGCTAAAAAATTGATCCAAACTGTGTGTGGTTTTGGCCTACCGCCTGGGTAAAGCTTTGAAATTCAAAAATGTTGGTTGTTGTGAGATTTTTATTCTCGAAATATTGACTTTAAAAACTCGGGAACAGTCGGGTTTATTTTCTATGGCAAAACTTTTTTTTAGGAACTTATTAAAGATGTAATGTTTAGTTTAAGGTTTTTCAGACGTTGCGGTCTGTTTTTTCACATAACTTAAGTATCTTAGATCTGGTTGCAAAAAACTTTGATTATCTAAAAGTTTATTGATACTGATAAAAAATTGATCTAAACTGTGTGTGGTTTTGGCCTACCGTCTGGGTAAAGCTTTGAAATGCAAAAAGGTTGGTTGTTGTGAGATTTTTATTGTCGAAATATTGACTTTAAAATCTCGGGAACAGTCGGGTTTATTTTCTATGGCAGAACTTTTTTTTAGGAACTTATTAAAGATGTCATTTTTAATTTAAGGTTTTTTCAGAGGTTGCGGTCTGTTTTTTCACATGACTTAAGTATCTTAGATCTGGTTGCAAAAAACTTTGATTATCTAAAAGTTGATTGATACTGCTAAAAAATTGATCC
>NW_023000715.1:0-883 GCF_900245975.1 Drosophila guanche | reverse complement strand
ACATTTTTGCATTTCAAAGCTTTACCCAGACGGTAGGCCAAAACCACACACAGTTTGGATCCATTTTATAGCAGTATCAATCAAATTTTCAGATAATCAAAGTTTTTTGCAACCAGATCTAAGATACTTAAGTTATGTGAAAAAACAAACCGCAACCTCTGAAAAAACCTTAAACTAAAAATTAAATCCTTAATAAGTTTTTAAAAGACAAGTTCTGTCATAGAAAATAAACTCGACTCTTCCCGAGTTTTTAAAGTCAAAATTTCGAAAAAAATACCTCACAAAAATAAACATTTTTGCATTTCAAAGCTTTACCCAGACGGTAGGCCAGAACCACACCGAGTTTGGATCCATTTTATAACCGTATCAATAATTTTTTCAGATAATCAAATTTTCTTACAACCAGATCTAAGATACTTAAGTTATGTGAAATTTTATAACAGTATCAATCAACTTTTCAGATAATCAAATTTCTTTACAACCCGATCTAAGATACTTAAGTTATGTGAAAAAACAAACCGCAACCTCTGAAAAAACCTTAAACTAAAAATTAAATCCTTAATAAGTTCTTAAAAAACCAGGTTCTGCCATAGAAAATAATCTCGACTCTTCCCGAGTTTTTAAAGTCAAAATTTCGAAAAAATACCTCACAAAAATCAACATTTTTGCATTTCAAAGCTTTTACGAGACGGTACGCCAAAACCACACACAGTTTGGATCCACTTCATAGCAGCATCAAAAAACTTTTCAGATAATCAAAGCTTTTTGCAACCAGATCTAAGATACTTATGCTATGTGAAAAAAATTCGCTACCTCTGAAAAAAACCTTAAACAAAAAATTACGTCCTTAATAAGTTCCTAAAAAACAAGTTCTGCCATAGAA
>NW_023000714.1:0-883 GCF_900245975.1 Drosophila guanche | reverse complement strand
ATAATAAGCAATAACCCGATCACCCGTGGTTACCCCACATCCTGATAAAGACGGCGGGACAAAAGTGGCAGTAGATCCGTATTTTTACCGGATAACCTTGCCTCTCAGCAATGGCGGCCCAGCAAAGCCAGTAACACGGAAGCTAGTGCAGCGTAATCCGGAACCATGGCTGGCATAGGAAGGACCAGGATGGCCACGGAGAAGGCCACAGGATCAAGGATCCTAGTGGAGACGCGGAAAAAGAGGGAAGGAGACCCCAGACCTGCTTTCTCGGCAGGCGTAAAAATGGCGGGAAAAACAACAGTTACGACGTCAAAAACCACCTTGAAAGAGAAAGAGACGAAAAACAAAACTAGCAAAACAATTACAAGTGAGAAAGAGAAAGCGGATGTGGATGTTTGTCAGACGTCCGTGAGTACAAGATCAACAACGACAACTAACAACAACAAGAACAAAAACAACAACAACAACAAAAACAGCAACAGCAACAAGGACAACAACAACAAAAACGTCAACAACAAATACTACGAGGGCCACAAAGGCCCTTTTGTAGTGTATATAGATAAACTAAGCGATAATAATTCCAGGATCGCAATTAACCAGTTCGAGCTATCCGAACTGTTGATAAAACTGGGACTTGGCGGTATAGAGGAGGTCGCGAGGGTCGGCTATGGCAGGTGCAAGATTGTATGTAGGTCGGCCGACGGTGCAAACAGACTTGTGGAAAACAGTGCCTTCGCCGCCCACGGGTACTCTCCCCGAATTTTGCGGCACTTTGTGCAAAGGGCGGGTCTAATCTTTGGGATCCCTGGCCACCACTCGGAGGAGCAGCTCTCGGAGCTGATCATCTCGGACGTCCCCATAGAGGGAATACAACGGATTT
>NW_023000713.1:0-883 GCF_900245975.1 Drosophila guanche | reverse complement strand
TTTTGTAATTTTTAGTTTAAGGTTTTTTCAGAGGTTGTGGTTTGTTTTTTCACATAACTTAAGTATCTTAATTTTGGTTGTAAAAACCCTTGATTATCTGAAAAGTTGATTGATACTGCTATTAAATGGATCCAAACTGTTTGTGGGTGTGGCCTACGGTCTCGGAAAAGTTTTGAAATGCAAAAATGTTGATTGTTGTGAGATTTTTTTTTTCGAAATTTTGACTTTAAAAACTCGGGAAAAGTCGGTTTTATTTTCTATGGCAGAACTTGTGTTTTAAGAACTAGTAATTTTGTAATTTTTAGTTTAAGGTTTTTTCAGAGGTTGCGGTTTGTTTTTTCACATAAGTTAAATATCTTAATTTTGTTTGTAAAAAACTTTAATTATCTGAAAAGTTGATTGATACTGCTATTAAATGGATCCAAACTTTTTGTGGTTTTGGCCTACGGTCTCGGAAATGCTTTGAAATGCAAAAATGTTGATTGTTGTGAGATATTTTTTTTCGAAATTTTGACTTTAAAAGCTCGGGAAAAGTCGGTTTTATTTTCTATGGCAGAACTTGTTTTTTAAGAACTAGTAATTTTGTAATTTTTAGTTTAAGGTTTTTTCAGAGGTTGTGGTTTGTTTTTCACATAACTTAAGTATCTTAATTTTGCTTGTAAAAAACTTTGATTATCTGAAAAGTTGATTGATACTGCTATTAAATGGATCCAAACTTTTTGTGGTTTTGGCCTACCGTCTCGGAAAAGCTTTGAAATGCAAAAATGTGGATTGTTGTGAGATTTTTTTTTTTCGAAATTTTGACTTTAAAAACTCGGGAAAAGTCGGGTTTATTTTCTATGGCAGAACTTGTTTTTTAGGAACTTATTAAGGATGTAATTTT
>NW_023000712.1:0-883 GCF_900245975.1 Drosophila guanche | reverse complement strand
GGCACATAGGCAGCAGCGGCAGGTTTTGGGTAGAACCATAATGGCATATTCTTATGTTATTCTACATGGAGGGTGGGTCAAGAGGGAAGAGCACATCCACCTTGCTCTTCACAGTAGGTAGTGGACCTTAAGTTCCGTCCGGGTTTGTAATTCCGATCCCAGTTCCCGTAAATCTGTCTACGATTTTGTTAGGTGACGTAGTTCGTTTTCGCAGCACACTACCCACCCCATTTTCCCTGAGCCTAGCCGGCAAACTTTTAGTAGACAGAGAGTGCTGACGAGACGACACTTCCCGTGTCCGTTACAATATATACACTTTATGGGGTCGGAAACGATTCCTTCTGTGTGTTACATACATTAACTTTGTGCACAAATACAATATACCCTATTTACTCTTCGAGTACCGGGTATAAAACAAATATAAGCTGCGTGAGGGGGGGTGGTTTAAAGTCGGCAGAGGCAGAGGCCGAGTGAAGCAGAGTGTGAATGAGAGAATGTGAAAAGAACAACAAAAGCTGCAGGACAGTGTGGGTTTAGCCACTGCTAATTAATTTCTTCTTTCTGGTAATAATAATGATCCAATCAAATCCCAATTTGGTGATCTGATAGATATGACCATTCCCTACAGAATGGCGTTTTTAGTTTTCTTCTATCTTTAAAATTGTAGATTTGGGAGGTTTTCGACCTTTTGCGGGGCGGAATGGGGCGGGGCACATTTTTTAAATACACTTGTAACAGTGTGAGCATACAGAAGTCTGGATGCAAAATTTGGTGGCTCTAGCTTTTATAGTCTCTGAGATTCAGGTGCTCAACAAGACGGACGGACAGACGGACGGACAGACGGACAGACAGACAGGGCTCAATCGACTCGGCTATTGATGGT
>NW_023000711.1:0-884 GCF_900245975.1 Drosophila guanche | reverse complement strand
TTTTGGCCTACCGTCTGGGTAAAGCTTTGAAATGCAAAATAGTTAATTTTTGTGAGGTATATTGTACGAAATTTTGACTTTGAAAACTCGGGTTTATTTTCTATGGCAGAACTTGTTTTTTAAGAACTACGTAAGTAAGTAATTTTAAGTTTAAGGTTTTTTCAGAGGTTGCGCTTTGTTTTTTCACATAACTTAAGTATCATAATTTTGGTTATAAAAAACTTCGATTATCTGAAAAGTTGATTTCTACTGCTATAAAATGGATCCAAACTCCGTGTGGTTTTGGCCTACCGTCTGGGTTAAGCTTTAAAATGCAAAAATGTTGATTGATGTGAGATTTTTTTTATCGATATTTTTACTTTAAAAACTCGGGAAAAGTCGGGTTTATTTTCTATGGCAGAACTTGTTTTTTAGGAACTTATTAAGGCTGTAATTTTTAGTTTAAGTTTTTTTCAGAGGTTGCGGTTTGTTTTTATACATAACTTAAGTATCTTAGATCTGGTTGCAAAAAAATTTGATTATCTGAAAAGTTGATTGATACTGCTATAAAATGAATCCAAACTGTTTGTGGTTGTGGCCTACCATCTCGGAGAAGCTTTGAAATGCAAAAATGTTGAGTGTTGTGAGATTTTTCGTTTTCGAAATTTTTACTTTAAAAACTCGGGTTTATTTTCTATGGCAGAACTTTTTTTTAAGAACTTATTAAGGAAGTAATTTGTGGTTTAATGTGTTTTCAGAGGTTTCGGTTTGTTTTTTCACATAACTTAAGTATCTTAGATCTGGTTGCAAAAAACTTTGATTATCTGAAAAGTTGATTGATTCTGCTATAAAATGGATCCAAACTCTGTGTGGTTTTGGCCTACCGTCTGGGTAAAGCTTTGAAA
>NW_023000710.1:0-884 GCF_900245975.1 Drosophila guanche | reverse complement strand
TAAGTTATGTGAAAAATTAAACCGCAACCTCTAAAACAACCTTAAATTAAAAATTACAAAATTGATAGTTCTTAAAAAACAAGTTCTGCCATAGAAAATAAACCCGACTTTTCCCGAGTTTTTAAAGTAAAAATTTCGAAAACAAAAAAACTCACAACAATCAACATTTTTGCATTTGAAAGCTTTACCCAGACGGTACGCCAAAACCACACAGAGTTTGGATCCATTTTATAGCAGTATCAATCAACTTTTTAGATAATCAAAGTTTTTTACAACCAAAATTAAGATACTTAAGTTATATGAAAAAACAAACCGCAAAGTTTGAAAAAACCTTAAACTAAAAATTACTTCCTTAATAAGTTCTTAAAAAACAAGTTCTGCCATAAAAAATAAACCCGACTTTTCCCAAGTTTTTAAAGTCAAAAATTCGAAAAAAAAAATCTCACATCAATCCACATTTTTGCATTTCAAAGCTTTTCCGAGACGGTAGGCCAAAACCACACAGAATTTGGATCCATTTGATAGCAGTATCAATCAACTTTTCAGATAATCAAAATTTTTTAGCCAAAATTAAGATACTTAAGATATGTGAAAAAACAAACCGCAACCTCTGAAAAAAAATTAATCTAAAAATTACTTCCTTAATAAGTTTTTAAAAAAACAACTTCTGGCATAGAAAATAAATCCGACTTTTCCCGAGTTTTTAAAGTAAAAATTTCGAAAACAAAAAAACTCACAACAATCAACATTTTTGCATTTGAAAGCTTTACCCAGACGGTAGGCCAAAACCACACAGAGTTTGGATCCATTTTATAGCAGTATCAATCAACTTTTCAGATAATCAAAGTTTTTTACAACCAAAATTAAGATACTTAAGTTATTTG
>NW_023000709.1:0-884 GCF_900245975.1 Drosophila guanche | reverse complement strand
TTTGCATTTTAAAGTTTTACCCAGACGGTAGGCCAAAACCACACAGAGTTTGGTTAATCAGTTAATCAAAGTTTTTTACAACCAAAATTAAGATACTTAAGTTATGTAAAAAAACAAACCGCAACCTCTGAAAAAACCTTAAACAAAAAATTACATCCTTAATAAGTTCTTAACAAACAAGTTCTGGCATAGAAAATAAAACCGACTTCTGCCGAGTTTTTAAAGTAAAAATTTCGAAAAAAAAAATCTCACAACAATCCACATATTTGCATTTCAAAGTTTTCCAAGACGGTAGGCCAAAACCACACAGAGTTTGGATCCATTTTATATATCAATCATTTTTTCAGATAATCAAAGTTTTTTGCAACCAGATCTAAGATACTTAAGTTATGTAAAAAAACAAACCGCAACCTCTGAAAAAACCTTAAACTTAAAATTACTTCCTTAATAAGTTCTTAAAAAACAAGTTCTGGCATAGAAAATAAACCCGACTTTTCCCGAGTTTTTAAAGTCAAAATTTCGTACAAAATACCTCACAAAAATCAACATTTTTGCATTTCAATGCTTTACCCAGATGGTAGGCCAAAACTACAAACAGTTTGGATCCATTTTATAGCAGTATCAATCAACTTTTCAGATAATCAAAGTTTTTTACAACCAAAATTAAGATACTTAAGTTATGTGAAAAAAACAAACCGCAACCTCTGAAAAAACCTTAAACTTAAAATTACTTCCTTAATAAGTTCTTAAAAAAAAAGTTCTGCCATAGAAAATAAACCCGACTTTTCCCGAGTTCTTAAAGTCAATATTTGGGAAAAAAAAAATCTCACAACAATCAACATTTTTGCATTTTAAAGTTTTACCCAGACGGTAGGCCAAAACCA
>NW_023000708.1:0-884 GCF_900245975.1 Drosophila guanche | reverse complement strand
ATGTGGAAAAACAAACCGCAACCTCTGAAAAAACCTTAAACTGAAAATTACTTCCTTAACAAGTTCTTAAAAAACAAGTTCTGCCATAGAAAATAAAGCCGACTTTTTCCAATCAACTTTTCAGATAATCAAAGTTTTTTACAACCAAAATTAAGATACTTAAGTTATATGAAAAAACAAACCGTAACCCCTGAAAAACGTTAAACTAAAAGTTACTTCCTTAATAAGTTCTTAAAAAACAAGATCTGCCATAGAAAATAAACCCGACTTTCCCCGAGTTTTTAAAGTAAAAATTTCGAAAACAAAAAATCTCACAACAATCCACATTTTTGCATTTTAAAGCTTTACCCAGACGGTAGGCCAAAACCACACAGAGTTTGAATCCATTTTATAGCAGAATCAATCAACTTTTCAGATAATCAAAGTTTTTTGCAGTCAGATCTAAGATAGTTAAGTTATGTGAAAAAACAAACCGCAACCTCTAAAAAAACCTTAAACTAAAAATTTCAAAATTGCTAGTTCTTAAAAAAAAGTTCTGCCATAGAAAATAAATCCGACTTTTCCCGAGTTTTTAAAGTCAAAATTTCGAAAACAAAAAATCTCACAACAATCCACATTTTTGAATTTCAAAGCTTTTCCGAGACGGTAGGCCAAAACCACACAGAGTTTGGATCCATTTTATAGTAGAATCAATCAACTTTTCAGATAATCAAAGTCTTTTGCAACCAGATCTAAGATACTTAAGTTATTTGAAAAAACAAACCGCAAAGTCTGAAAAAACCTCAAACTAAAAGGTACTTCCTTAATAAGATCTTAAAAAACAAGTTCTGCCATAGACAATAAACCCGACTTTTCCCGAGTTTTTAAAGTAAAAATTTCGAAAA
>NW_023000707.1:0-884 GCF_900245975.1 Drosophila guanche | reverse complement strand
GTTTAAGGTTTTTTCAGAGGTTGCGGTTCGTTTTTTCACATAACTTAAGTATCTTAATTTTGATGTAAAAAATTTTGATTATCTGAAAAGTTGATTGATACTGCTATAAAGTGGATCCAAACTCTGTGTGCTTTTGGCCTACCGTCTCGGAAAAGCTTTGAAATGCAAAAATGTGGATTGTTGTGATATTTTTTTTTTTCGAAATTTTGACTTTAAAAACTTGGGAAAAGTTGGATTTATTTTCTATGGCAGAACTTGTTTTTTAAGAACTAGCAATTTTGTTATTTTTCGTTTAAGGTTTTTTCAGAGGTTGCGGTTCGTTTTTTCACATAACTTAAGTATCTTAATTTTGATGTAAAAAACTTTGATTATCTGAAAAGTTGATTGATACTGCTATTAAATGGATCCAAACTGTTTGTGGTTTTGGCCTACGGTCTCGGAAAAGCTTTGAAATGCAAAAATGTTGATTGTTGTGAGATTTTTTTTTTCGAAATTTTGACTTTAAAAACTCGGGAAAAGTCGGTTTTATTTTCGATGGCAGAACTTGTTTTTTAAGAACTAGTAATTTTGTAATTTTTAGTTTAAAGTTTTTTCAGATGTTGTTTTTTGTTTTTTCACATAACTTAAGTATCTTAATTTTGGTTGTAAAAAACGTTGATTATCTGAGAAGTTGATTGATACTGCTATTAAATGGATCCAAACTTTTTGTGGTTTTGGCCTACCGTCTCGGAAAAGCTTTGAAATGCAAAAATGTTGATTTTTGTGAGGTATTTTGTACGAAATTTTGACTTTAAAAACTCGGGTTTTTTTTTCTTTGGCAGAACTTGTTTTTTATGAACTTATTAAGGAAGTAATTTTTAGTTTAAGGTTTTTCAGATGTTGCG
>NW_023000706.1:0-884 GCF_900245975.1 Drosophila guanche | reverse complement strand
AAAAAACCTTAAACAAAAAAGTACAAACTTTGAAAATTCTTAAAAGAAAAGTTCTGCCATAGAAAATAAACCCGACTGTTCCCGAATTTTTAAAGTCAAAATTTCGTAAAAAATACTGCACAAAAATCAACATTTTTGCAAATCAAAGCTTTTCCCAGACGGTAGACCAAAACCACACACAGTTTGGATACATTGGATAATCAACGTTTTTTGCAACCAGATCTAAGATACTTAAGTTATGTGAAAAAACAAACCGCTACTTCTAAAAAAACTTTAAATTAAAAATTACATCTTTAATAATTTCCTAAAAAAAAGTTCTGCCATAGAAAATAAACCGGACTGTTCCCGAGTTTTTAAAGTCAATATTTCGACAATAAAAATCTCACAACAACCAACATTTTTGCATTTCAAAGCTTTACCCAGACGGTAGACCAAAACCACAAAAAGTTTGGATCCATTTAATAGCAGTATCAATCAACTTTTCAGATAATCAAGGGTTTTTACAACCAAAATTAAGATACTTATGTTATGTGAAAAAACAAACCAAAACCTCTGAAAAAACCTTAAACTAAAAATTACAAAATTACTAGTTCTTAAAAAACAAGTTCTGCCATAGAAAATAAAACCGACTTTTCCCGAGTTTTTAAAGTCAAAATTTCGAAAACAAAAAATCTCACAACAATCAACATTTTTGCATTTCAAAGCTTTTCCGAGACGGTAGGCCAAAACCACACAGAGTTTGGATCCATTTTATAGCAGAATCAATCAACTTTTCAGATAATCAAAGTTTTTTTGAAACCAGATCTAAGATACTTAAGTTATGAAAAAAAAAACAAACCGCAAGCTCTAAAAAAAACCTTAAACTAAAAATTACTTCCTTAATA
>NW_023000705.1:0-884 GCF_900245975.1 Drosophila guanche | reverse complement strand
TCTTCATCATATGAAATATACCAAGCACTACAACACTCCCTATAGAGGTTTTTTGCCACGGCTTCCGCAAATCGGGTGCCTTCAATAGGGAGTGCCTCTTAGTAGTCATTTGTTCTCGTATTTTAATACAAGAAACACACAAAACAACTATACACATATCCAACCAAATAAAGTATCAGACATTGCCATCTAGGTATTTTCCCCATACCATATGTAAGGACAAATTTTAAATTGTTCATCATATGAAATAAACCAAGCACGACACCACTCCCTATAGAGGTTTTTTGCCACGGCTTCCGCAAATCGGGAACCTTCAATAGGGAGTGCCTCTTAATAGTCATTTGTTCTCGTATTTTAATACAAGAAACACACAAAAACTTCAATATTATTCGTAAATAGTAACACCTATATATACATATCAAACCAAATAAAGTATCAGATATTGCCATCTAGGTATTTTCCCCATGCCATATGTAAGGACAAATTTTATATTCTTCATCATATGAAATATACCAAGCACGACAACACTCCCTATAGAGGTTTTTTGCCACGGCTTCCGCAAATCGGGTGCCTTCAATAGGAAGTGCCTCTTAGTAGTCATTTGTTCTCGTATTTTAATACAAGAAACACACAAACACTTCAATATTATTCGTAAATAGAAACAATTATATACATATCAAACCAAATAAAGTATCAGACATTGCCATCTAGGTATTTTCCCCATACCATATGTAAGGACAAATTTTAAATTGTTCATCATATGAAATATACCAAGCACGACACCACTCCCTATAGAGGTTTTTTGCCACGGCTTCCGCAAATCGGGTGCCTTCAATAGGGAGTGCCTCTTAGTAGTCATTTGTTCTCGTATTTTAACAAAAGAA
>NW_023000704.1:0-885 GCF_900245975.1 Drosophila guanche | reverse complement strand
AAGCAACTTAAGCCATGTGAAAAAAATCGCTACCTTTGAAAAAACCTTAAACTAAAAATAACATCCTTAATAAGTTCTTAAAAAACAAGTTCTGCCGTAGAAAATAAACCCGGATTTTCCCGAGTTTTTAAAGTCAAAACTTCGTAAAAAAAAACCTCACAAAAATCACCATTTTTGCGTTTCAAAGCTTTTCCCAAACTGTAGGCCAAAACCATAAAGAGTTTGGATCCACTTTATAGCAGTATCAATCAAATTTTCAGATAATCAAAGATCTTTACAACCAGATCTAAGATACTTAAGTTATGTAACAAAAAAACACACCGCAACCTTTGGAAAAACCTTAAACTAAAAATTACATTAAATTAAATTACTCAAAACAATTAAGATTTTTTTGCATTTCAAACCTTCTCCGAGACGGTAGGTTAAAACCACACACAGTTTGGATCCACTTCATAGCAGTATCAATCAACTTTTCAGATAATCAAAGTTTTTGGAAACCAGACCTAAGCAACTTAAGCCATGTGAAAAAAATCGCTACCTTTGAAAAAACATTAAACTAAAAAAAACATCCTTAATAAGTTCTTAAAAAACAAGTTCTGCCATAGAAAATAAATCCGACTTTTCTCGAGTTTTTAAAGTCAACATTTCGAAAAAAAAATACTTACAAAAATCAACATTTTTGCATTTCAAAGCTTTACCCAGACGGTAGGCCAAAACCACACAGAGTTTGGATCCATTTTATAGCAGTATCAATCAACTTTTCAGATAATCAAAATTTTTTGCAACCAGATCTAAGATACTTAAGTTATGTGAAAAAACACACCGCAACCTCTGGAAAAACTTTAAACTAAAAATTAAATTAAAATAAATTACTCAAAACAATTA
>NW_023000703.1:0-885 GCF_900245975.1 Drosophila guanche | reverse complement strand
AAAATTTTTTACAACGAAAATTAAGATACTTAAGTTATGTGAGAAAACAAACCGCACCTCTGAAAAAAGTAAAAATATCGAAAAAAAAATCTCACAACATTCCACATTTTTGAATTTCAAAGCTTTTCCGGGACGGTAGGCCAAAACCACACAGAGTTTGGATCCATTTTATACCAGTGTCAATCGACTTTTCAGATAATCAAAGTTTTTTTCAACCAAAATTAAGATACTTAAGTTATGTGAAGAAATAAACCGCAACCTCTGAAAAAACCTTAAACTTAAAATTACTTTCTTAATAATTTCTTAGAAAAAAAATTTTGTCATAGAAAATAAACCCGACTTTTCCCGAGTTTTTATAGTCAAAATTTCGAAAAAAAAAATCTCACTACAATCTACATTTTTTCGTTTCAAAGCTTTTCCGAGACGGTAGGCCAAAACCACACAGAGTTTGGATCCATTTTATAGCAGTATCAATCAACTTTTCAGATAATCAAAGTTTTGTACAACCAAAATAAAGAAACTTAAGTTATGTGAAAAAACAAACCGCAACCTCTGAAAAAACAATAAACTTAAAATTACTTCCTTAATAAGTTCTTAAAAAAACAAGTTCTGCCATAAAATATAAACCCGACTTTTCCCGAGTTTTTAAAGTCAAAAATTCGTACAAAATACCTCACAAAAATCAGCATTTTTGCATTTCAAAGCTTTACCCAGACGGTATGCCAAAACCACACAGATTTTGGATCCAGTTTATAGCAGTATCAATCAACTTTTCAGATAATCAAAGTTTTTACAACGAAAATTAAGATACTTAAGTTATGTGAGAAAACAAACCGCAACCTCTGCAAAAACCTTAAACTAAAAATTACAAAAATGATAGTTCTT
>NW_023000702.1:0-885 GCF_900245975.1 Drosophila guanche | reverse complement strand
CTAAAAATTACATCCTTAATAAGTTCCTAAAAAAACAAGTTCGTCCATAGAAAATAAACCCGACTTTTCCCGAGTTTTTAAAGTCAAAAATTCGTAAAAAATACCTCACAAAAATCAACATTTTTGCATTTCAAAGCTTTACCCAGACGGTAGGCCAAAACCACACAGAGTTTGGATCCATTTTATAGCAGTATCAATCAACTTTTCAGATAATCAAAGTTTTTTGCAACCAGATCCTAGATACTTAAGTTATGTGAAAAAACAAACCGCAACCTCTGAAAAAACCTTAAACTTAAAATTACTTCCTTAATAAGTTCTTAAAAAACAAGTTCTGCCATACAAAATAAACCCGAATTTTCCCGAGTTTTAAAGTAAAAAATTCGTAAAAAATAACTCACAAAAATGAACATTTTTGCATTTCAAAGCTTTACCCAGATGGTAGGCCAAAACCACACAGAGTTTGGATCCATTTTAAAGCAGTATCAATCAACTTTTCAGATAATCAAAGTTTTTACAACCAGATCTAAGATACTTACGTTATGTGAAAAAACAAACCGCAACCTCTGAAAAACCCTTAAACTAAAAATTACATCCATAATAAATTCCTAAAAAAACAAGTTCTGCCATAGAAAATAAACCCGACTTTTCCCGAGTTTTTAAAGTCAAAAATTCGTAAAAAATACCTCACAAAAATCAACATTTTTGCATTTCAAAGCTTTACCCAGACGGTAGGCCAAAACCACATAGAGTTTGAATCCATTTTAAAGCAGTATCAATCAACTTTTCAGATAATCAAAGTTTTTTACAACCAGATCTAAGATACTTAAGTTATGTGAAAAAACAAACCGCAACCTCTGAAAAAACCTTAAACAAAAAATTACATCC
>NW_023000701.1:0-885 GCF_900245975.1 Drosophila guanche | reverse complement strand
ACGGTAGGCCAAAATCACACAGAGTTTGGATCCATTTTATAGCAGAATCAATCAACTTTTCTGATAATCAAAGTTTTTTGCAACCAGATCTTAGATACTTAAGTTATGTGAAAAAACAAACCGCAACCTCTGAAAAAACCCTAAACTAAAAATTACAAAAATGCTAGTTCTTAAAAATCAAGTTCTGGCATAGAAAATACAACCGACTTCTCCCGAGTTTTTAAAGTAAAAATTTCGAAAAAAAAATCTTACAACAATCCAAATTTTTGCATTTCAAAGCTTTTCCGAGACGGTAGGCCAAAACCACACAGAGTTTGGATCCATTTTATAGCAGTATCAATCAACTTTTCAGATAATCAAGATTTTTTACAACGAAAATTAAGATACTTAAGCTATGTGAAAAAACAAACCGCAACCTCTGAAAAAACCTTAAACTTAAAATTACTTGCTTAATAAGTTCTTAAAAAACAAGTTCTGCCATAGAAAAAAAACCCGAGTTTTTAAAGTCAAAATTCCGTACAAAATACCTCACAAAAATCAACAAATTTGCATTTCAAAGCTTTACCCAGACGGTAGGCCAAAACCACACAGAGTTTGGATCCAGTTTATGACAGAATCAATAAACTTTTCTGATAATCAAAGTTTTTTGCAACCAGATCTTAGATACTTAAGTTATTTGAAAAAACAAACCGCAACCTGTGAAAAAACCTTAAACTAAAAATTACAAAAATGCTAGTTCTTAAAAATCAAGTTCTGGCATAGAAAATAAAACCGACTTCTCCCGAGTTTTTAAAGTCAAAATTTCGAAAACAAAAAATCTCACAACAATCAAAGTTTTTGCATTTCAAAGCTTTACCCAGACGGTAGGCCAAAACCACACAGAGT
>NW_023000700.1:0-885 GCF_900245975.1 Drosophila guanche | reverse complement strand
TTTTTTTAGAAGTAGCGGTTTGTTTTTTCACATAACCTAAGTATCTTAGATCTGGTTGCAAAGAACTTTGATTATCTGAAAAGTTGATTGATACTGCTATAAAGTGGATACAAACTGTGTGTGGGTTTGGCCTAACGTCTCGGAAAAGCTTTGAAATGCAGAAATGTTGATTGTTGTGAGATTTTTATTGTCGAAATTTTGACTTTAAAAACTCGGGAAGAGTCGGGTTTATTTTCTATGGCAGATCTTTTCCTATAAGAATTTTTAAAGTTTGTACATTTTTGTTTAAGGTTTTTTTAGAAGTAGCGGTATGTTTTTTTACATAACTTAAGTATCTTAGATCTGGTTGCAAAAAACTTTGATTATCTGAAAAATTGATTGATACTGCTATAAAGTGGATCCAAACTGTGTGTGGTTTTGGCCTACCGTCTGGGTAAAGCTTTGAAATTCAAAAATGTTGATTGTTGTCAGATTTTTTTTTTCGAAATTTTGACATTAAAAACTCAGGAAGAGTCGGGTTTATTTTCTATGGCAGAACTTGTTTTTTAAGAACTTATTAAGGATGTAATTTTTAGTTTAAGGCTTTTTTAGAAGTAGCGATTTGTTTTTTCACAAAGCTTAAGTATCTTAGATCTGGTTGTAAAGAACTTTGATTATCTGAAAAGTTGATTGATACTGCTATAAAATGGATCCAAACTCTGTATGGTTTTGGCCTACAGTCTGGGTAAACCTTTGAAATGCAATAATGTTGATGTTGTGAGATTTTTATTGTCGAAATTTAGACTTTAAAAACTCGGGAAGAGTCGGGTTTATTTTCTATGCCAGAACTTGTTTTTTAAGAACTTATTAAGGATGTAATTTTTAGTTTAAGGTTTTTTTAGAAGT
>NW_023000699.1:0-886 GCF_900245975.1 Drosophila guanche | reverse complement strand
CTGCCATAGAAAATAAACCCGACTGTTCCCGAGTTTTTAAAGTCAATATTTCGACAATAAAAATCTCACAACAACCAACATTTTTGCATTTCAAAGCTTTTCCCAGACGGTAGACCAAAACCACAAAGAGTTTGGATCCATTTTATAGCCGTATCAATAAACTTTTCAGATAATCAAAGTTTTTTGCAACCAGATGTAAGATACTTAAGTTATGTGTTAAAAACAGACACCAACCTCTGAAAATACCTTAATCTAAAAATTACATCTTTAATAAGTTCCTAAAAAAAAGTTCTGCCATAGAAAATAAACCAGACTGTTACCGAGTTTTAAAAGTCAATATTTCGACAATAAAAATCTCACAACAACCAACATTTTTGCATTTCAAAGCTTTTCCCAGACGGTAGACCAAAACCACAAAGAGTTTGGATCCATTTTATAGCCGTATCAATAAACTTTTCAGATAATCAAAGTTTTTTGAAACCAGATGTAAGATACTTAAGTTATGTGAAAAAAAACCGCAACCTCGGAAAAAACCTTAAACAAAAAAAGTACAAACTTTGAAAATTCTTAAAAGAAAAGTTCTGCCATAGAAAATAAACCCTAATGTTCCCGAGTTTTTAAAGTTAATATTTCGACAATAAAAATCTCACAACAACCAACATTTTTGCATTTCAAAGCTTTACCCAAACGGTAGGAAAAAACCACACACAGTTTGGATCAATTTTTTAGCAGTATCAATCAACTTTTAGATAATCAAAGTTTTTTGCAACCAGATCTAAGATACTTAGGTTATGTGAAAAAACAGACCGCAACCTCTGAAAAAACCTTAAATTAAAAATTACATCTTTAATAAGTTCCTAAAATAAGTTCTGCCATAGAAAATAAA
>NW_023000698.1:0-886 GCF_900245975.1 Drosophila guanche | reverse complement strand
CGGCAGAAGCAGAGGCCGAGTGAAGCAGAGTGTGAATGAGATAATGTGAAAAGAACAAGAAAAGCTGCAAGACAGTGTGGGTTTAGCCACTGCTAATTAATTTCTTCTTTCTGGCTATAATAATGATCCAATCGGATCCCAATTTATTGATCTGATAGATATGACCATTCACTACAGACTAGCGTTTTTAGTTTTCTTTTATCTTTACAATTGTAGATTTGGGAGGTTTTCGCCCTTTTGCGGGGGCGGAATGGGGCGGTGCACATTTTTTAAATACACTTGTAACAGTGTGAGCATACAGAAGTCTGGAAGCAAAATTTGGTAGCTCTAGCTTTTATAGTCTCTGAGATTCAGGTGCTCAACAAGACGGACGGACAGACGGAAGAACAGACGGACGGACAGACAGGGCTCAATCGACTCGGCTATTGATGGTGATCAAGAATATATACACTTTATGGGGTCGGAAACGGTTCCTTCTGTGTGTTACATACATTAACTTTGTGTGAATGAGAGAATGTGAAAAGAACAAGAAAAGCTGCAGGACAGTGTGGGTTTAGCCACTGCTAATTAATTTCTTCTTTCTGGCTATAATAATGATCCAATCGGATCCCAATTTATTGATCTGATAGATATGACCATTCCCTACAGAATGGCGTTTTTAGTTTTCTTGTATCTTTAAAATTGTAGATTTGGGAGGTTTTCGCCCTTTTGCGGGGGCGGAAGGGGCGGGGCACATTTTTTAAATACACTTGTAACAGTGTGAGCATACAGAAGTCTGGATGCAAAATTTGGTAGCTCTAGCTTTTATAGTCTCTGAGATTCAGGTGCTCAACAAGACGGACGGACAGACGGACGGACAGACGGACAGACAGACAGGGCTCAATCG
>NW_023000697.1:0-886 GCF_900245975.1 Drosophila guanche | reverse complement strand
GAAAAAACCTTAAACTAAAAATTACAAAATTGCTAGTTCTTAAAAAACAAGTTCTGCCATAGAAAATAAAACCGACTTTTCCCGAGTTTTTAAAGTCAAAATTTCGAAAAAAAAAAATCTCACAACAATCAACATTTTTGCATTTCAAAGCTTTTCCGAGACCGTAGGCCAAAACCACAAACAGTTGGATCCATTTAATAGCAGTTATCAATCAACTTTTCAGATAATCAAAGTTTTTTACAACCAAAATTAAGATACTTAAGTTATGTAAAAAAACAAACCACAACCTCTGAAAGAATCTTAACCTAAAAATTACAAAATCACTAGTTCTTAAAAAACAAGTTCTGCCATAGAAAATAAAACCAACTTTTCCCGAGTTTTTAAAGGCAAAATTTCGAAAAAAAAATATCTCACAAAAATCAACATTTTTGCATTTCAAAGCTTTTCCGAGACGGTAGGCTAAAACCACAAAAAGTTTGGATCCATTTAATAGCAGTATCAATCAACTTTTCAGATAATCAAGGGTTTTTACAACCAAAATTAAGATACTTAAGTTATGTGAAAAAACGAACCGCAACCTCTGAAAAAACCTTTAACTAAAAATTACAAAATTGCTAGTTCTTAAAAAACAAGTTCTGCCATAGAAAATAAAACCAACTTTCCCGAGTTTTTAAAGTCAAAATTTCGAAAAAAAAAAATCTCACAACAATCCACATTTTTGCATTTCAAAGCTTTTCCGAGACGGTATGCCAAAACCACTCATAGTTTGGATCCATTTTATAGCAGTATCAATCAAATTTTCAGATAATCAAAGTTTTTTACAACCACAGTTAAGATACTTAAGTTATGTGAAAAAACAAACCGAAACCTCTGAAAAAACCTTAAA
>NW_023000696.1:0-886 GCF_900245975.1 Drosophila guanche | reverse complement strand
TTTTTTTTTTTTTTTTTTTTTTTTTTTTTTTTTTCTCTCTCTTTATATTTACAATCTGTTTTTAAACAATAAGTAAATTGTATAATTAATATTCAATTAACAGAAATAGCAGTTTTCCAATGAGCCCTGCTATTATATATAACATCTTTTTAGTTTGTTAAATTTATCTATCAGGGATATCGAGAATGTGGTATCTTTTCAGTCTTCTTACTGTTAGGCTATTGTCTAATAGACTTAAGGCTAAATTATTTTCGTGGTTGTGGAGTCTGTCGATGTATTTCTTACTGGTTTTCTTTATTTCTTCTTTAATGGTTGGAATATTCAGATCTTTGTGGATGTTTGCATTAGATACGTAAAACGGAGCATTGACAATTTGTCGCAAAGTTTTTGATTGGTAACGCTGAAGTATCTCAATATTTGAGTTGCTAGCAGTTCCCCAAAGCTGTATAGCGTAGGTCCAAACAGGCTTCAGGATGGATTTGTAGAGGCGAATTTTGTTTTCCAAAGTGATTTCACTAAAAGCTGAATAGTCGGTCCTGTAAAAATCACAAAATTCAGATTCAACAACTGTAAAACGAAATTACACCAAAAAGGTACAATTAGACGCCAGCTCTACGTTCGGCTCTATGAAGTGTGTCCATGAAACACCTTAACCACTCGGCAATTCACATTGTAAACCCGTCAATGGACCAGAATTACTTTTGCAATATTGGGCGGATTTCAGGGAGTTTATTCTAATTTTCCATCGAAGGAACCAGTCTTCAATTAGGCTTAGCTCACTCTGCAGGAGTTCAGAAGCTTCATTTATAGATGTGCTTGTGGCTAAAACGGCTGTATCATCAGCATATGTTGCTGATGATAAAACAATCACATGAAATAAAATAAA
>NW_023000695.1:0-886 GCF_900245975.1 Drosophila guanche | reverse complement strand
TGGGAGATTTTTTTTTTTTTTTCGAATTTTTACTTTAAAAACTCTGGAAAAGTCGGGTTTATTTTCTATGGCAGACCTTTTTTTTTAAGAACTTATTAAGGATGTAATTTTTAGTTTAAAGTTTTTTCAGAGGTTGCGGTTTGTTTTTTCACATAACTTAAGTATCTTAATATTGTTAGTAAAAAACTTTGATTATCTGAAAAGTTGATTGATGCTGCTATGAAGTGGATCCAAACAGTGTGCGGTTTTTGGCCTACCGTCTCGGAAAAGCTTTGAAATGCAATAATGATAATTGTTGTGAGATTTTGTTTGTTTTTTTAATTTTTACTTTAAAAGCTCGGGAAAATTCGGGTTTATTTTCTATCGCAGAACATGTTTTTAAAGAACTTATTAAGGATGTAATTTTTAGCTCAATGTTTTTTCAGAGGTTGCAGTTTGTTTTTTCACATAACTTAAGTATCTTAATATTGGTACTAAGAAACTTTGATTATCTGAAAAGTTGATTGATACTGCTATAAAATGGATCCAAACTCTGTGTGGTTTTGGCCTACCGTCTCGGACAAGCTTTGAAATGCAATAATGATGATTGTAGTGAGATTTTTTTTTTTGAGTTTTTGACTTTAAAAACCCGGGAAAAGTCAGGTTTATTTTTTATGGCAGAACTAGTTTTTTAAGAACTTATAAGGGTGTAATTTTTAGCTTAAGGTTTTTTCAGAGGTTGCGGTTTGTTTTTTCACATAACTTAAGTATCTTAGATCTGGTTGTAAAGAACTTTAATTATCTGAAAAGTTGATTGATGCTGCTATGAAGTGAATCCAAACTGTGTTTGGTTTTGCTCTACCGTCTTAGAAAAGCTTTGAAATGCAAAAATGTTGATTGTTGTGAG
>NW_023000694.1:0-886 GCF_900245975.1 Drosophila guanche | reverse complement strand
CTGAAAAAACCTTAAACTAAAAATTACATCCTTAATAAGATCCCAAAAAACAAGTTCTGCCATAAAAAATAAACCCGACTAAGCCAAAACCACACAGAGTTTGGATCCATTTTATAGCAGTATTAATCAACTTTTCAGATAATCAAAGTTTTTTACAACCAAAATTAGGATACTTAAGTTATGTGACAAAACAAACCGCAACCTTTGAAAAAAGTAAAAATATCGAAAAAAAAATCTCACATCAAGCAACATTTTTGCATTTCTAAGCTTTACCCAAAATGTAGGCCAAAACCACACAGATTTTGGATCCATTTTATAGCAGTATCAATCAGCTTTTCAGATAATCAAAGTTTTTTAAAACCAAAATTAGGATTCTAAGTTATGTAAAAAAACAACCCGCAACCTCTGAAGAAACCTTAAACTAAAAATAACATCCCTAATAAGTTCCTAAAAAACAAATTCTGCTATAGAAAATAAACCCAACTTTTCCCGAGTTTTTAAAGTAAAAATATCGAAAAAAAAATCTCATATCAATCAACATTTTTGCATTTCGAAGCTTTACCCAGACGTTAAGCCAAAACCACACAGTTTGGATCCATTTTATAGCAGTATTAAACAAGTTTTCAGATAATCAAAGTTTTTTACAAAGAAAATTAAGATACTTAAGTTACGTGAGAAAACAAACCACAACATCTGAAAAAACCTTAAAATAAAACTAACTTCCTTAATAAGTTCCTAAAAAACAAGTTCTGCCATAGACTTTTCCCAAGTTTTTAAAGTAAAAAAATCGAAAAGAAACATTTTTGCATTTCAAAGCTTTACCCAGACGGTAGACCAAAACCGTAAACAGTTTGGATCCATTTTATAGCAGTATCAATCAACTTTT
>NW_023000693.1:0-886 GCF_900245975.1 Drosophila guanche | reverse complement strand
GATACTGCTATTAAATGGATCCAAACTGTTTGTGGTTTTGGCCTACGGTCTCGGAAAAGCTTTGAAATGCAAAAATGTTGATTGTTGTGAGATTTTTTTTTTCTTCGAAATTTTGACTTTAAAAACTCGGGAAAAGTTGGTTTTATTTTCTATGGCAGAACTTGTTTTTTACGAACTAGCAATTTTGTAATTTTTAGTTAAAGGTTTTTTCAGAGGTTTCGGTTTGTTTTTTCACATAACTTAAGTATCTTAATTTTGGTTGTAAAAACCCTTGATTATCTGAAAAGTTGATTGATACTGCTATTAAATGGATCCAAACTTTTTGTGGTTTTAGCCTACCGTCTCGGAAAAGCTTTGAAATGCAAAAAAGTTGATTTTTGTTAGATTTTTTTTTCTCGAAATTTTGCCTTTAAAAACTCGGGAAAAGTCGGTTTTATTTTCTATGGCAGAACTTGTTTTTTAAGAACTAGTAATTTTGTAATTTTTAGGTTAAGGTTCTTTCAGAGAGTGTGGTTTGTTTTTTTACATAACTTAAGTATCTTAATTTTGGTTGTAAAAAACTTTGATTATCTGAAAAGTTGATTGATACTGCCATTAAATGGATCCAAACTGTTTGTGGTTTTGGCCTACGGTCTCGGAAAAGCTTTGAAATGCAAAAATGTTGATTGTTGTGAGATTTTTTTTTTTCGAAATTTTGATTTTAAAAAAATGGGAAAAGTTGGTTTTATTTTCTATGGCAGAACTTGTTTTTTAAGAACTAGCAATTTTGTAATTTTTAGTTTAAGGTTTTTTCAGAGGTTGCGGTTCGTTTTTTCACATAACTTAAGTATCTTAATTTTGGATGTAAAAAACTTTGATTATCTGAAAAGTTGATTGATACTGCTAT
>NW_023000692.1:0-886 GCF_900245975.1 Drosophila guanche | reverse complement strand
AAATTTGTCCTTACATATGATATGGGGAAAATACCTAGCCTGCAATGTCTGATACTTTATTGGGTTGGATATGTGTATAGTTGTTACTATATACGAATAATATTGAAGTGTTTGCGTGTTTCTTTTATTAAAATACGAGAAAAAATGACTACTAAGAGGCACTCCCTATTGAAGGCACCCGGTTTGCGGAAGCCGTGGCAAAAAAACCTCTATAGGGAGTGGTGTCGTGCTTGGTATATTTCATATGATGAACAATTTAAAATTTGTCCTTACATATGATATGGGGAAAATACCTAGATGGCAATGTCTGATACTTTATATGGTTTGAAATGTATATAATTGTTACTATATACGAATAATATTGAAGTGTTTGTGTGTTTCTTGTATTAAAATACGAGAACAAATGACTGGTAAGAGGTACTCTCGATTGTAATCACCCGATTTGCGGAAGCCGTGGCAGAAAACCTCTATAGGGAGTGGTGTCGTGCTTGGTATATTTCATATGATGAACAATTTAAAATTTGTCCTTACATATGATATGGGGAAAATACCTAGCCTGCAATGTCTGATACTTTATTTGGTTGGATATGTGTATAGTTGTTACTATATACGAATAATATTGAAGTGTTTGCGTGTTTCTTTTATTAAAATACGAGAACAAATGACTACTAAGAGGCACTCCCTATTGAACGCACCCGATTTACCGAAGCCGTGACAAAAAACCTACATAGGGAATGGTGTTGTGCTTGCTATATTTCATATGATGAAAAATTTTAAATTTGTCTTTACATATGATATGGGGAAAATACCTAGCCGGCAATGTCTGATACTTTATTTGGTTGGATATGTGTATAGTTGTTACTATATACGAATAATATTGAAGTGT
>NW_023000691.1:0-886 GCF_900245975.1 Drosophila guanche | reverse complement strand
GTATTTGTACACAAAGTTAATGTATGTAACACACAGAAGGAATCGTTTACGACCCCACCATCAATAGCCGAGTCGATTGAGCCCTGTCTGTCTGTCCGTCCGTCTTCTTGAGCACCTGAATCTCAGAGACTATAAAAGCTAGAGCCACCAAATTTTGCATCCAGACTTCTGTATGCTCACACTGTTACAAGTGTATTTAAAAAATGTGCCCCGCCAAATTCCGCCCCCGAAAAAGGGCGAAAACCTCCCAAATCTACAATTTTAAAGGTAGAAGAAAACTAAAAACGCCATTCTGTAGGGAATGTCCATGTCTATCAGATCAATAAATTGGGATCCGATTGGATCATTATTATAGCCAGAAAGAAGAAATTAATTAGCAGTGGCTAAGCCCACACTGTCCTGCAACTTTTGTTATTCTTTTCACATTCTCTCATTCACACTCTGCTTCACTCGGCCTCTGCCTCTGCCGACTTTAAACCACCCCCCCACCCCCCTCTCAGCTTATATTTGTTTTATACCCGGTGCTCGAAGAGTAAATAGGGTATATTGTATTTGTGCACAAAGTTAATGTATGTAACACACAGAAGGAATCGTTTCCGACCCCATAAAGTGTATATATTCTTGATCACCATCAATAGCCGAGTCGATTGAGCCCTGTCTGTCTGTCCGTCCGTCTTGTTGAGCACATGAATCTCAGAGACTATAAAAGGTAGAGCCACCAAATTTTGCATCCAGACTTCTGTATGCTCACACTGTTACAAGTGTATTTAAAAAATGTGCCCCGCCCCCGCAAAAGGGCGAAAACCTCCCAAATCTACAATTTTAAAGATAAAAGAAAACTAAAAACGCCATTCTGTAGGGAATGGCCATATCTATCAGATCACCA